>NW_026555484.1:0-66859 GCF_029017545.1 Prosopis cineraria
ATTTAATTATTGACAGTAAAATTTAATTTCATAATTTTGTAAATTATGGACCAAATTATTATTGTATGTTGCATGGGGAATATATTATACTAAAGAAATTATATGATTAACACTCTCCAGTCTCTAATGCAAAAATATTTTTTACAAGTATTGTTGATTCAAAAAATGAGATATTTTGTAATTTTAGAAAACATCTTTATGTTTTTTACTACATGTTGGTCAACATGGACTAGGTAATCATAGATGAAAAATGTATGTTAACTATGAACAGGGATTTGTTAAAAAAAACTATGAACAGGGATAGACCTGAAAAAATAAGTCAAAATTTCTTTTAAGTTTTTAGAAAAAAGAAATTTTTTAAATGTGCTTGACATATTTTTTTTTAGTAAAAAACAGTTATATTAACAAAAAAAAAGAAAAGAAAAGAAAAAGTAACAATAAGGTTAATGTTAAACATAATTAATAAAACTACTATGAAAAGTAAATGTGAGAAAACATAATTTTCAGGACTACTTTTTGAATTATATAGCTATTAAAGTTTTTTATGAGAACATCTTGATTAAATAAGTGAATTCATGCTGAGCAGAAGCAAATTCCCTTATTATGCCAACATGAAATATCCCAAATTCGAATGATCATGAAGAGATTTCGAGCAAAGTTCTAAATCAAGAGCAACAAGGCTCAAAAGCAAACAGTCAAGAATATTGAGGAAGTATCTTTCAGATCTACAAAAAATGATTTCAACAAAGAAGAAGTGCTTGATATATGCTGAAAATTGTGTACTAAGGGGAGCAATGTTAATTTATTTATAATACTTTTTTTTTTGAATAAACATTGAAAACGTCATTTAATGAAAAACGAACAACAATAACCAGACTTAAAAAAAGGAAAAAAACAAGAACAAGAAACAGAGGCTCCTTTCATCGTACCCCGTCGTCAAGACACAAATTATCAATTGAAGTACGACAATATTCTTCAACCAAAAAAAAAAAAAAAGCACGACCATATCTATTATCTAAGTAGCCTATTAGTAAAAACATTAGATTTCAATTCCTACTATTCGAATAATATGGCCATTAGTATTGACTACTTGTTGTTGATGAAGTGGTTTAATCTACTCTATAGAGAGAGTATTTATCAAAAGAAAAATGAATTGGAGAGAGGTCAGCAAATTAGGAGGCTCAGTTGTTTTCAGTTTTTTTTAAATTATTTTCATTTTGTATTCTTAAAAACAAAAAAGATAAAAAATGATGGAAATTATTTTTATTTTATTTATTGTTTTTAAAATATAATACCTTTTATTATTAAAAATTCAAGTTTAATTTGACTAATTTTTATTATAAATCACTTATCTATAACTCTTATCAGTTTATTTTTAAGAAGGATTTTTAAAATAAACAACTAAACTGAATTTTCATCTTCTTTTATTTTAAAACTGTACTGTAAAATAATTTTTAAAAATAAAAAATGAGGAGAAAAACCAATCAGACATTTGGAAGCATTTTATTCTCTAATTCGATTTATAAATCACTTCCAACATATTTCACTAGTATTAAGAATAATCTTAAAACTTATTAATTTTTTTTTAAAATTTAATAAGTTATCAACTTTGTCCTTATTAATATTATAATTTACTAATATATTTTTTAACGAGTAAATGAAAAATAAAAATTTATAAAAAATTTAATAATATGATTTATAAAAAAATTAATTTAATTTTATTTCCTTACGTTCCATAAATAAGATCACAAAGAATAGTTGTTTTGCCCTGAATGAAAGACAGATAATGGATTGGATTTAGGAGCAAAAGACGAGACAACTTTCAATTTCAACTCATTACGACGTTAAAAGGTACCTGTCCCTCCTTGGCCATCAGCCCATGAGCAGACCCAGGAGTTCATCCAGATGCTTGAAGTTGAAGTTGAAGGTTGAAAACCCGGAGCTATGGCCGTGCAGTCCACGGCCACCTAATGCGCGTGGTTCAGCTATCTATCTTCTTGGTAGACGTAAAGAATCCAACGTCTATAAATCCATTGCGTCAAGCTGGCCCCCACGTCAGTTCAAATTAAAATCAATAAAGAATTAATAAATATATAAAAAATATATTTCTTGCACTACAAAATATAAAATATTTTTATTAAATTTTATTTTTTAATAAAATAATTATTTAATTTAAACTAATTTTATCTTTTTAAATTTATTTTATTAAATATTTTATAATAAATATAAAAGTATTTATTAATTAGGATATTCTTTTATAAAAAAATAATAATTATATTTTAAAAAATTAAAAATATCTTAACATCTTTAAATAAAAAATATAATTCTTTTTAAATCAAACTTTATTTTATAAAAGCTAATCAAATACTCTCAAATTTTTCAATCTCTGCCTGGTGTTTGAAACTCAATTTTCAAAAACTAGTTTTACCTCTTTGGTAAATCAATTTTAAAAAATATTATTTAAATATTACCATATTTTGTTAATCAATTTTTTTTACTTAAAATCCAAATAATTTTATATTATATTTTTTTGTCCTAGCAGATGAGAAATTTTGGAGGTAGTTTATTGTCTCAAATGTAAGATAACTCAACAAAAATAAGTTTTTGTTAAATATATTTTGAAATATTATTTTTCTGTATTTATTATATTTCTCTCTAATCTTTATATTAAATGAAGCCATTTGGAAATTTATATTGTTTGTTTTTTTAATAAATTGATATACATAATTTTATTTAAAAATATATTATAAATTAGAATAGAAATATTTGATTTCAATTAATTAATTTAGAAACTTTAATAAATAAAACCAATAAAGATGAATATGATGGTAAAATTTAACTCTTAAATATAAGGTGGCGTGAACAATTCCCTTGTGGAAATATGTGTTATGAATTATTTATAAATATTTTTACAAACATTTATTAAATTTAAAATCATATTTTAAATTTTTAAAACTCAACTCCCTTTTAAATTTTAGTTATAAAAAAACTCAGCAAACAAAAAACCTTTATAATGAAAAGTGGTGTATATTTTTCCTTTCTTCCGTTGTTTTATTTAAATTTAAATTTAAAATATTTTTAGAATTTCCGTTTCATCTGGATTGAATATTATATTTCTGTCCCAGTCGACCGTCTCAATGATTCAAGGGGGGTTCGGATCGTTTTCTCACATTCTTCTGCGTTTATCAATCTCTCTCACCTTCCTTTCCCCTGGCCGCTTCCTCATCTCTCTGGCTTCAATTTCGCAGCCGAAAAGCACCTGATAAGGAGAATTTCCATCTAGGTTTTCTGGTGATGTATTCTCGTCATCTTGTGTGGAACTGTGCGAGCAAATTGTTCTGTTCTGAGTTCATGGGAGGTTTTGATGCTTCCTTCGAGTTTTTTCTTCCCGAACATCGTGCTCTGTGTGCTTATGCTTTTCCTTTTCGCTAAGCAAATTTTTTTATTTATAAATCTGTATTTGCAATTTCTTTCTTGTTTAGTTAGGATTGTCGAGATTCTTGATATAGGGTTGCGGATTAGGGTTTTACCAGTTGGTGATCTGCAAGTAGGCTTTTCAAATTCCTGTTTAGTCTTCCTATGATGTACGGTAGATGAATCAGGTTCTGAAAATGTCTGATTGTGCCTGCACCAAAATGCTTTTATAGTTCTTGCAGACTTTCGAGTCGTCTGGATTTTACGAATTACAGGCGAGTTACTTGGTTCTAATTATATATGATTATGAGGAATTCTACGTGGTAAATTGGTAATTGATGTGCGCGCGTGTGTGTTGGGAGGGCGGCGGCGGCGCCGGTTATCTTCTATTTCTACTTGAAGCAGACTTGTTGTTCAAGCTACTAGCTATTTGTTCTGTGATGTGTGCAGCTTTTTACGTTTCGGTTACGTGTGAATGTATTTGCGGTTGTGTTCTTACCGGGGATTTTGTCTGGAGGGATAGTTGAATTGAATGGGTTGATGGAAATGTTCTTTGGGGCTCTTGGGCGAAATAAAATAAAAGAGTGATTTTTTTTTTTTACACTATTATCTAAGGGCATTGAGATGCAAAATCGGGGCGTCAATATATATAATGCTTATTGTCTTTGCTATATTCTCTTCCATTATGCTAAATATACGACAATTCATACCATTTGGTAGTTCATTCATGGCAGCTTTTAACTGAAGTCAAGCCATATATTTTCTCATATTAATCAGAAATATTTTTGGCAGGTCCGTTTAACCGCTCAGATTTTTCCTTCACCTTGGGCTGAAAATTTGATATTCCAGTGCATTGTTAGTAAAGGGCTCTTCCCTTGTTAATTGGCAGCTGAATAAAAGATCTACTTCAATTTCATTTGTGCAGATATGGTAAGTATATTTCTCTTTAACGTACGGATATTGGTTGCTGGCAACTCTATCATCTAGGCTTACAATTATTGGCCTTGCACACATGAATTTTGCCAAGTAAAATTATTCAGGAGTAGTTTAACCTCCTGTTCTGGAATTAGGTATCTCTTGGCATACAACAATTAATCTCTGTTCATATACCTGCGCTTGTTGGCAATGGTTTAGGATGACAACTACTAATAGCCTGATAGTTTAAAGATGTATATCTTGGATTGTATATAGCTGAGGGCTCTCTCTGGAAATAAGGCTGATATGGACCTATCCTGATTTAATTATCATAATTTATTTTGTACAATTGGAATGGAAATTATGTGGAAGAATTCTTAAAGTAAAGCTAATTACACACAATATTATTTGATGACACTTGGAGCCTTCTTCATGATGGCATTGTGTTGCTTACTAGTTCATACACAATAATAGGGCGTGCTTGTTTCAGTACTACTGATTTTTCCTTGTCCTTAAGTTTTTTTTGTGGTATCTTTGTTTCAGGCAACTAATGAAAATCTTCCACCAAATGTAATAAAGCAACTGGCCAAGGAATTGAAAAATCTTGATGATTCCCCTCCTGAGGGCATTAAAGTTGTTGTAAATGATGATGACTTTTCAACAATATATGCTGACATTGATGGCCCAGGCATGGAATTTTGTTTTGTAAGTTTATTTTCGAGTATTATGTGAAGAAATCAAGCTGAACCTTAGTTAATTATACTTGCAGCTGGGACTCCTTATGAAAATGGAGTTTTCCGTATGAAGTTGTTACTATCTCATGACTTTCCACACTCTCCACCTAAAGGTGAGTTTAGATGGACCTTTTTATGATTTGCTCGACATTCTGGACAGTGAGTTATAATATGGTGTGCAATTTTTAATCAGTGTTTCGTAAAATCTAAGTAGGCTTCTGTGCATTGTATGAAATTAGTACAATGTGGTGCATCGTTCACAGCTTATAAATAGTGCGACTTGATATAAATTTTACTTTACATATTGTTATTTTCTCTTCTACTTGTTGAAAATTTAATTTTTCATAGAGTCTGTTTCTCATTTAAGGCAAGGACATATATCTGCTCAGCAGTCCTGTTTCACTTTCCCTGCCTAAAATAATTGCATCCATTTTTCGTCATTTTTAAAGCATTGTTGACTGATGCAACTATCTAAAAATATTGTAGGTTATTTCTTGACTAAGATTTTCCATCCTAACATTGCAACCAATGGAGAGATTTGTGTCAACACATTGAAAAAGGATTGGAATCCTACCCTTGGTTTACGACATGTTCTCATTGTAAGTGTGTTATTGTATTTGATTGTTCTTGTCATAAAAATTTCATGGTTTAAATATGCATGCTGGTTGAGCCTGCCATCTTAGATTTTACGATTTATTAAACATGGTTATCCATTATTGCTTTTCCTATTAATGCTGATTCTTATTTTAAACAGGTAGTCAGGTGTCTCTTGATTGAACCATTTCCAGAGTCAGCTCTAAATGAGCAAGCTGGCAAAATGCTGCTCGAAAATTATGAGGAGTATGCTAGACATGCCAGGTTAGCAGACATATATATGATATATCTGTTTTTTTTTTTTTTAAATATGCTTCTTGAGCTGTCGTTTGAATCGCAGTTATTGCCTTCATTCTGATATCTGAACAATGATCTTGGATGACATTACTCATGTTCACATAAAAAATGCACTATCCATTTTAATTGTAAACATATAGTATTTCTGATTCTCATTTTGATAAATATGCTTATTTTCCTCCCTATGTGAGCGAACAAGCTTAATGGGTTGCATTGCACTTAGGCTTTACACGGGAATCCATGCAAAACCGAAGCCGAAATTTAAAACTGGAGCTATATCTGAGTCGACGACTGCATTGAATGTTGATCAGACCAATACCTCAGTTCTTAATAGTGAAGTGAAAAATGTCGAATCGGGTGCTGCAATGCCATTGCAGCCACCATTGGGGCAGTCAGCCGCCATAGTAAGAGGAAACAATCTAGAACAGGCAGCTACTGCAAAAGCAGATACGCTTTTTAATGGATCTAGTGCTGCAACAGTAGCTCCGGCTGCACTAATAACACAAAAGAAGGAAACCGGAGCAGCAAAAGTTCAGGCAGACAAGAAGAAGATGGATGCCAGAAAGAAAAGTTTGAAAAGATTGTAATGAAGTCGTTCAATAATTGATCTTTTTATTTGTTGCTAGTTGATAGAAAGGGAGGAGGGGAAAATGTGTGGCTGCCTAGGGAAAATGTACGTTGATGATTACTCCCTATGAGATGATGAAATTGGACTGTTTTGTGCCTTGGTTTTAAGTATCAAGCATGTGACTGAGTGAATATTTTTGCTTTGCTTTTGTGTTGGTTCCGAGAAGTCATAAATTTATAATGGGTAAAAGTGCATATTTATCTTTAAAATATTCTCTAATGAGCACTTAACTCTAAATTATTTGTAGAAATAATTTTGTCCTTGAAATAATTTAAACAGGATATTTTTGTCCATGCTCATCAAATTCTCAATGTTGATTGTTAAAAAATGCAACTTGAAATTTCAATGTGGACCATTAGAAAATTTAACAATCAAGGTAAAAATGTTTTATTTTAATCACTTTAAGGGTATTTCGATTAATAGTTTAGAGTGTTGGGTGTCCTTTAAAGAATATTTTAAAGGTAAAAATATACCTATATTCATTTATAATAGATAATGGAAGGGATGGGCAATCTATTCAACAATTTTTTTCTCTTAACTAATTTTTCAGTTGTGAAAAGTAAAATGATGGCTTATATTTTAGTTATCATATTTTATTAAACAATAAGGAGTAGACGAGTAGTAGTTGTCACTTGTCATGTTATCAATCTAATACATTGATTTCCTGGTCCCTTGAGCCAATACCAAGTAACTAACATATTATGTGAAGAAAAATTTGTTCGTGATCTTTCTGCCATTTGAAAAAGATCCTTAACACAAATAAGCACTTTTTTTTTTAGCAGAAGTGGAATATCATAAAACAAATATGTACAAGTTTATAAGCAACAAGAGAAAAAAAGACTTGAAGCATCACGATCAATGGTTTTTACCAGATCATGTGTTTTAACAGTGGCATCAACTAAGTTATAGACAGAGAGCATAATGCTATGAGGTTAATTAACTTCATCTAACAATATTCGTCTATTTTTACTAGCCTAGAGTTTTTAGCAAAAGGTGCCAAAGCTAAGTCTCCAATATGTGTCTATGAGACAAGGATTTAGATTCCAAAGCATCCACTCATTAAAGGGTTCAATGAAGAAAGATGAGAACCTAGTTTGAGGTAGAACTGGCATCCAACAAGCATTTGCCATGGGGCCAATGGCGAAGGATATGATCTATGTCCTCAATCCTAGCATGACAGCTGGGGCAAGCAGCATCTGTCGTCGAACTTCTTCAAAATCTCTCAACATTGGTGAGTGAATGACATTTTATCATCAGCCAAAGGAATGTTCTTATTTGATGAAGCCTAAGCCATTTCCAAATTTACTTCCAATAGTAATCTAGCTCATCCTAATCATTTTCCAATAAGGCCACATATGCTGAAGCTACTATGAACTCCCTATGGGACCCGAGATTCTAATAGCATGATACTTGATTGTTAGCTGAGGAAGGGTATGGTGGTAGCAATATGGGTACAAACATTAGGTGGAAGAAGCCCTTGAAGTAGGCTCCAATGCCATTGACCAATGTCTATTACATAGTCACATATTGGGCAATAGAGATCAACATTAGATACATCTGCATATGTAAGGAATTTGAGTGACCCTATTTCTCCCACTTGGTTATCTTGCTAAAAGTAAATGCATCTACCATCTCCCATGAGTCAAGTTGTATGAAGCTCCACATTAGGCTATATTTTTGCCATACTACTTCAAAAGTGAGAAGTGTTTTTTACATTGAAATCATACCTTATGTTTTTGGCTAGTTATATTTGGCATGGAGAATCCGAACACAAAATTCATCTGGTTTGTTGATCATATAAAAGGAAGCCTTTTAAAAAAAAGCATGGTTTTGGCTCTTTATATTTTTAACTCCACAGCCCCTATTGGCAATATGTTGGCACTTGGTAAACCTCACTCTAACAGATTAGATTAGTTTTCTGACTCTGGCTATCTGCACCCTAGATAAAGCCTTAGATAAGTTTTTCAATTGTTTTATAACATGACACCAACAGGAGGGTGGTTTACATTGCATAATATAGGATGGCACTAAGGGTGGATTTAGCAAGGGTTATTCGACATGCTAGAGATAAGGATATGCTTTCTAACTAGTGAGTTTCTTTTGGATCTTCTTAATAAGGTATTGATACGTGTCCTTAATTATTCTAAAGTGAAGTAGGGGTATACTGAGGTACTTGCCAAGCAAATTAGTGACTTCAAAGTTGGCATATATGGCTTTGCTAATATGGGGGTACATTCTTGGGGAAATAGATGTGTGCAATGCTTTGGCTAACATGTTACCCTTAGGCATTACAAAATTCTTCTTGGATCTTCTATATTAGATGAATCTTATACTTGGAGATACCCCTAAAAGGCATGAGGTCATTAACAAAGAAGAGGTGTGATAATAGTGCGCCCTTCTTCCTAGTTTAATGGTGTCCCAATTGCCTTGTTCACTTCTTTATGTATCACTTATGAGAGCTCTCCATGCATAAGACAAAAATATAAGGGGATAATAGATCCCCTTATTGTATTCTCCGCAATGGATAAAAGCAATGAGTAGGTTTGTCATTCTATAAGATCTGCATTGTAGGTATAGTGATTCAATGCATAGTGACTTTCATAAATCTATCTGGGAAGCCTACATCCCTAAGAGTGTCCTTAATAAATCTCCAATTGAGTTTATCGAAAGCTTTCTCTTAATCTACTTTAACTGAAAACCAATCTTTATTCCCCTGTTTCCTCCTCATGGCGTGTATGACCTCTTGAGCTATTATAATGTTATCAGTGATGTTCCTTCCCTTGACGAAGCTTTGATTAATAAGGGAGAATAAGATTAGCCATCAAATGTTTGAGCTTGTTTGTAAGGACTTTAATTATGACTTTGTAAGCAACCGAGCAAAGGCTGATAGACCTAAATTCCTTTAATGTGGTAGGGTTAGCGATCTTAGGAATAAGCAATATGAGAGTATTGTTTAGCCTAGTTTCAAGAGGCTTTCCATTAAAAATTGTATTAACCATATTGAAAATAGAGATTCTAATAATATCCCATTGGCTTTGCTAGAATAAGGCGTGTAAGCCATTAGAGCCAAGGGCTTTTAAGGGCTTCATGTTAAAAAGGGCTACTTTTATCTCATCAAGAGTAACATCAACATACAAAATATTGAAGAACCTTTCGAGTAGGGATGAAAGCATACCTCTAATGGCATAGATTGCTCAAACAGGCTGATCATTCATGTATAGATTGATAAAGAACTCATATGCCATATTTTGAAGGGATTGCTTGTCTAAGATCCAATCACCGGCCTCATCTTTAAGGAAGGAAATTTTATTTCTCAAAAGTCAAATTTTAGCTTTAGTATGATAATAGGAGGTGCTCTTATGACTAAGGTTGATCCAATTGAATTGAGATTTTTACAGCCAGAGTAGCTCCTCTATAAAGCAAGCTTCTTTATTATTCTTCCTTAAAACATGCTTGAGGTCATGGAGTGAGGATGAGTGTAGCCATTCCTCTAGGGCTTTCTAACTCCTAGTATGTGTGCCTTTAGTCGATGTTGTTTCTAGAAAATATTACTAAAAATGTCTTGATTCTAGTTTTGGCTACCCTATAAAATGTTTGGATATTCCTTGTGAATGAAAGTGTAGGGTTTCGGTTGTCCTTGACTAGCTAAGCAAAGTCCAAGTGAGTAAGCCCTGCAGTTAAGAACTATAATGGTTTTTGTTGACTTAACTCATTGTGATTGAGCCCAAGAGAAACTTTGAGGGGCTTATGATCAAATTGTAGTTTGGTCAAGTGTTGGACTTAGGTAAATGGATAAGTAGTGGCCCAATAATTGTTGACAAGCAGTTTATCTAATTTGGTAAAAGAAAGGCCACAACTCCAGGTGAATCATGGGCTTGAGTATTTTGCATCAATGCGTTCAGTTGCAACAATAAACTGTCTGAAAAGAGGGCAGCCAAATCGTCGATTATTCAAGATCATATGTCGTTCATTAGTAAAGAGGGTGGCATTAAAATCGCCAGCTAGTACCTAAGGTTCATTAATTGAAGAGGCAACGACCTCGGGAATGCCCCATAGATCTCTTTGAATTGAAGGGTCTAGACTTGCATAGACGACAATAAAGAGGAATGAACAATCTTCACTTAAGAGCTTTATATTAGTGTGGATAAATTGCTAGTGGTTTTGGAGAATCTTCACCTCAACATGGTTAGTCTAAAGCAACCAAATGCCATTGGAGAAGCCACTAGCCTCAATTTGATGTAATAATCTTATCAATAATAGCTTTAGAGATTCGTGGTTTGACAAGGAAGACTAAATTAATCTTGTGTTCTTTAATAAAGGATTTAAGCATAGAATGAAATTTATTTTATGCTACACCTTAGCAATTGCAAATCAGAGCAACTATTAGAGGATATTAAGGGAGTTGTCACTCCATGTTGGAGTGCTTAGGATCCTCATCATTTTCCATCAAATCTTTATTAAGGATAATCTCTTCATCATAAAACTCATAATCGAGGGCTTTTATTATAGACTGGATGACATGTTCTGCAAGGTTGAGTGGGTTATCTTTGTTTTTGGGCTTGCTAGATGCCCAAACCTAATTTTGAATCCTGGCTAAAGAGAAGCTCGGTTAAGAGTTTTTGGTTGGGCATTCTCTTTTATTTTTTTTTGTTGGCCTATCTTTATGGAGGGCTTTTTGGTTGAGTTTATTTTTGGGCTTTTGGCAGGCTTCAGGGGTGATTTAAGGTGTGATATGGTCACAATAGAGTGCTTGGATTGATCTAGTGAGGTGTTTAAGGTTGAGGCTTTGTCTGCTTTGCTAGCAAAGAGGGAATTAGTTAGCACATCAGTGGTATGCTCTTTGTGGTTCTTCAGTGGGGGAGAAGACTTTTTGGATGTATTTGAACATTTGGTAGGCAACAACTGGTCTTTTTAAGGTGCAGGGTATTTCATTATTGGTATTGCGTTGACATCCCTTTTGTTGGACGTATTTGATATAGATCTTTTAGAAGGTATGGTTTTTGAGTTCATAAGGAGGTCAAACCTCAAGCTACTATTAAGGAAACCTTGGTCAGGCACCCTTTTGAAATCCCTATATGACCTCTTTCCTCTTTCGGTTGCAAGCATCCAAGGGCTATACCGGTCTATGGCATTAACCTATTCCATGTTAGTAACACGCGCTGTAGAGTCAACATTCTTGTTAGGCTCTGGTGAGGTTTCTGCCCCTTCCTCTGCCATCTTCAATAGATAGGTGTTAGCAAGGTGTCCATATTTGCCACAATGGAAACAAATTGTAGGTAGCCCTTCGTATTCAATGAAGAGCAATTTCCCATTTATTGTAGTCTTCTACGTGAGGGGACTGGAGAGGTCAAGAATGGTCACCATTCTAGTAAACTTATCTCGCTCCCTTGATGCAATGTTGTAATCTATTTGAATGACTTTTCCAAGGACATTGCCAATGGCTCTGACGAGGCTTTTCTTGTAGTACTTTGTAAGTAGGTAGGGATGTGAATCCATGCAACAACATGGGATATAGAGAGGTTGATTAGTAAGAACTTAGGGGTCTAGAGATGCACTGTGAGATAGTGACTTGAGATCACCCAAGAGCACTCAGTCAATATCTTTTGATAATCTTCCTCAGTAGAGAATTGAGCAATGAAACATCCTCCTTTGAGGTCAAAGAGTTTGAAGGACACATAAACTTCCAAATTCTCTCAAGGTTATCCCTTGGCCTTTTATAGCTAATGGGCATGCCAAGCATCTTCAAGACAACAGCATGGTGCGTGTTGTCTCATAGGATTTTGTGAACCCACAGAGAGGAAGTGATAGATAGGAAAAAAATCCTCCCTTAGAGATCTTGACATCTTTTTCCAGAGTAATGTCATTGTCATCGTCTTGGTTGTCAGCAGGGTTATCTCCGTTCAAGAGTTTGTCATGGAAAGAGATCGCCTTGGGCTTGGTCGGAGTGTTTGTAGTCACATTAATGGCCTGTATGGCCACCGCATCACTATTAGTAGTGATGACCTGGTATGGCTCTTCCTCCATGACTATATCCCCTTCAATCATGGCAGCTTGGTCGTTACCAGCCATGCCCACGTTATCGTCTTCTCTATTGTGCGGCCTGAGTTTGACTTCTTTGGTGGTGCGGTTATTGTCAAGATGTGGTGGTGATTATTCCTCCTTCTCAAAGAATAAGAGCGCGCATTCCATTTTGCTTGAAAAAGAGCAAAGCAAAAACTAAACTAAACATCAAAGAAACCAAGAAAGAAGCAGCACTAGATCTCAGCCAATGCCCTCTCCTTCAGCTTCAGATGATTGTACCCAACCAAATAGCCTGGTCTCAACTCCCTTAAAGCCAAATCTGCTGGACTACTAGCAGTTGGATTTCCACCATGGTGGATGAGAGAAAACGAGACAACACTGGAAGACTCTAATATGTCCCGCCATATTTTTATTGAAAAGAAGCAGGAAATTAAGAACTAGGCACCTAGCGGGCTCCTGCGGCGTCATTATTAATATTAATACACAGCGCATTCATTGACTTCCTTTCATTGCAACGAAAACAATCTGAGCTGTAAAAATTACCCCGCACAGCAAAGATTCCGCCAGAGACCGGAAATGAAAGTGAAATAACCATTAACTAACTTACGAGACAGTTACAAGACAAACTGCAGACACCATTCCACCAAAACAATTAGCTTAGCACTACATGTCACAAAGGTTTGATTCAGAACCATCAAACAAAGATTTTAACAAGGAAGTAGTGGGTCTAGGAGTATCATTATGGCAGTCAACCCTGAGCCCTTCTTCTGTCTTTTCTTTGAATGTCAATAGTTTTTCATCGAGGGCTTGGTGAGGGGTCACTTCGCCATCATCACCTTAACAAATTCCTCGTAATTTATTTGGCCATCACCATCAACATCAGCCTCTCGAATCATCTCATCAACTTCTTCATCAGTAAGCTTCTCCCCGAGATTGGTCATCACGTGGCGAAGCTCAGCAGCGGAAATGAATCCATTCTGATCTTTGTCAAAAACCCGAAATGCCTCTTTTAGCTCCTCCTCAGAGTCGGTATCCTTCATCTTCCTAGCCATAAGGTTTAGAAACTCAGGAAAGTCAATAGTACCATTCCCATCAGCATCTACTTCATTAATCATGTCTTGGAGCTCTGCTTCGGTTGGGTTCTGCCCCAGTGATCTCATAACAGTTCCAAGCTCCTTGGTTGTGATACAACCTGAAATGTAAGATCACACACTATCAAAATCCTCTTCTAAATTCAATGAGGATCAGACACAGAGGCATGCTCACAACCATACGAGAGCTTTTAATCAAGTCTACGATGGTGTCATGTTTTCAAATAACACATTACAATTTACAAAAGGTTCAGACGTCTCTGAGTAAATCATACGGAACCAGCTTCAGTATCATACAGACACACACACACACACGTATACAAACATAACTGTAATAATAGTTAAAAAAGTTAAGAGAAGGATTGGGTTCTCAGTACAGTGCAAAAGCTTGGAATATATGTAAATGCAACATTCCCATTTTGGCAAGGGAAGGCCTTCCTGAATTCGAGGCTTCGGGATTAAGCTAGACGTCAATTAGTCAAATAGCTTCGCATTTTATAAAATCCGTATGTAGGTCCCTAAATCTCTTGTCGCATTGCAGTCTGCAGTTATATGAAGCTAGTGTCATGAAAAGAACACAAACCACAAGAAAGCTATCATTATATTCCATCATCGCATCACATGGCTACTCATCTTTTTTAACGATGAAAAAGAAAAGTCAACAGTAAGGTTTAAGGTATATTCAAAAGCAAATCATTTGTTCTCTCGGTCACCATTGCCTTCAGGCTTCTGAATCTGAATTTGAGAAAGGAACAAGGGGGAAAAAGTGCAACCCAACTTTTTTTCTTATTGACCATCATTCTTTCCCCACTCTTTTTTGCCTACCGATTAGAATCAGAACAGAAGCCAGCATACCGATGCGAAAACTTTCCACGCAGAGTTTCATTCATTTCCAAAGGCTTAACTAACATATTTAAAACCAAGTATGTACAATCGAAGATCATCTACGGCAACACTGCGCATTAAAAAAAAATATTTCCCTATTTTTTTCCAACTATTTTATCTTCTCATCAACCAGGTATCGACAAGAAAACGGTAACACACGCAGAATGATCAGCTAAATAATGTGTGAAATTTAAAACAACAATCGAAACGACGTAAGATCTAAATCTCGACGTCAACAACAAGCAATTTCCCTGAAACACGGTGAAACTTCTCCAAAATCATAAATCCATTTAATTTTCCAAACCACAAACAAGCATCCGCTTCCCAAACACCTTCAGAAGACAGCTAAATCTAGAAATACCTCAAACATAAAATCATTCATATGCCAATTGAAACAACGAAAGAGCGATAAAGAACGAGCAAGAAAAAAGACGAACCGTCTCCATCCTTGTCGAACAAGCTGAAGGCCTCCTTGAACTCAGAGATCTGTTCATCGGTGAGCTGATCCGCCATCGTTGTTCCTTTTTCTTCCCTTGCTTCTTATAATTCCTCTTCCTCTCCGAACGATTATCCTGATTCGGAGAAACAGATCAAAAATTGGCAGTAAACAAGAGAGGGTTTTATGAATCTTCAGAAAAACGCTGCCATTTTTATAGGAAAGTCAAATGGTATGCCATCTAATAACTCCTGGGACGATTACCCCACTAAATTTTTTTTTATTTAAATCGAAAAATAAGTTACCCCCTCAAATTTTATTTATAAATTATTTTTATTAATTTTATTAATATCAATACAATAAAAATAAAAATAATACAGATATATAGAATAAAAATAAATAAAATTTTAAACATAATTCTCACATAAAAATAAAAAATAAATCAATTATATAATATTATTTTTTATTTTTTTATTATTTTTTAAAAATAATTTAAAAATTTTAATTTAAAACAAAACAATCTCGATTTATAAAATAAATTAAATTATATATTTAAAAAGTGATTTATATATTGAATCGGACGAGCATTATCGATTTACACTCATGGCATCCTGTTTTTACCGACACGCCCTTTACTCGTTTGTTTTTTTTTTTTTTTTGGCCTCGTTTGTGTGCTATTCCCCCAACCCTTTCTTTCTTTCTTTCTTTTGCCAACTCTATTTTCCTTATTTTTCGACTTATATTTTTTTAATCGATGCTCAATTAATTAATTTAAGCGCCTAAATGACCATGGGTCCCTCAGGCGTCATTCATCCAGTTCGTATCTAGTCAATCACGAGATGCACCAAAATATCTCCTAATTGTTTGGTAATTCATCTGAGTCTTTTGTTTTTTTTTTTTTTTCCTTTTACACGAGTAAGAGTCCTAGCATAAACAAATAAGGATTTTGTATTAATGTTATTCTTGTAGTTCATTGTAATTCTTACGTAGCTAATTTGTTGATTGAGTCATGTAACATTTTTTTTATAAATTACTGCTAAATTATAATTACACGATGTATAAATTATCCGTTGACATTGACAAGAGAAGTTTGGCAATATTTGTAGTCTGCGAGTCACTCAATTTAAAAATTTACAACGAATGAATAAGTTAATAAACGTGGTAAAACAACCCATTTACGACATAGTGAAATACCCAATTTATGGGGTATTCAGTCCTGCACTTGTATTTTGAGTTTACTCCCCAATTATGGATGCAAGTATATGTACATCTTAGTCAATATTATCTTCCCAATTATTTTAAAACCCATTAAAGTGTTCTGCGAGGATTGAAGTATTTCCCCATAAGTGCCTCTTATGATTGAAAAAATAACATTTAATTAAGGGCCAAAAACGAAGACTAAATAAGTCCGTACATATAAACTAAATTTAATATACATACGCGTTTTGCATTTCGATAAGTTGGGATTTTTAAGTGGGGATGGAGGGAGAGGGGTATTTAGGTAATCTGTGCCTTTGTGCAAGGCGGTATGGAATAGGCACACGCAGTGATGGGAGGATGAGGATCCTATCCTAATGGTGTCACTGAGCCGTCCGATCAATCGCCACGTAGTGACCCAAAGCAATTGGAGAATATGAAGGGCCGATGGATAGTAATAGCCACCCAAACATGAGGTGACAAATGTTAAGTGGCCGCAGGGGATTAGGGCCCTTGGGACAAGCACGCATTGAAAATTGAGGCGATCTGGGTTTACTCGCAATAGTTACGGTTGATGGGGACATGCCATACCATTTAAAGGTGTCGCCGGTGGAGAGTAATTCTTGGATTTGGATGATCCCTTTCATTGGTGGCTTTTTTTAAAAAAATAAAAATTAAAAAAGACTCTGTTTGTTTAACTTAACAAGGTGTCTTCTTCGACGCGACATGCAACGCGGTTACGCGGTTTGGACGCGGAGGCCTTCCCCCGCGGGGGCCACTTTCTTTGCCACGTCACGCTGTCCGTATCTGTCGGTCTATTTTCTCAGCCCGCCTTTTCTTCCCTATCGAAATGACCCAACTGCCCCCCTCTATTCCTTTTCTTTTGAGAAAATATTTAAATATTAAAAATTTTAACACTATTTTTTACAAATTTAATTCAAAATATTTTTCCACTAACATGACCGAATATGTTCAATATCTTTGAATATAAATTTTAATTTTACGAATATATACACACATTCTCTGTAGGAAGGACGAGAATTTGCCGCCCATGCTATGACAAATGCTTGACGCATGCGAGGTGACCTGATAAACATACTCCGTAACAAGTCTCTCTTTAAAAAGTTGAGCATAAATTTAAATTTAATTCATGACAATTACTCCCCAATGTATAAAAAATATTTTTTAAAAGCTTAATTTATTTCTAAATATAAAATATGATAATGATATTTTTAAATAATTAAATAATTTTATTTTTTAAAAAAATAAAATAGATTATTAATTATATATTTTTTTATCATTATCATGATATTAATTATAATATTATTAGGGATAAAATTAAAAAATTATTATGTTTTTATACAAGTTCAACTAAGTAATAAATTTTTATTGGTATGTGAGATTTGATTAAAAATACTCTATATATAAAGATAAAGGGTGTATGACAATTTGTTTTAAAAAAATATCTCACATCAAATCAAACCCATATAAAAACTAATTATAGCAAATTTACTTCTTTTGAATCACATAAGTTGAGAGTTTTTCCAAATTATTTGATTGAAAATTAAACTAATCTAAGATTTCAATATCCAAGAGATAAGATTGTGACTTAAAACGATTACGACGGTCCATTCTCATCATATGTCTTTTAGTTAAATGTATATGGTCCACGTTTTACAGCCAAATTGTGACTTAAAACGATTACAACGGTCCATTCTCATCATATGTCTTTTATAACAATTTATATGGTCCACGTTTTGCAGCCAAAGAAGAACAAATTATATGGATTAAATTTCAAGTGTTCATCAAACGTGCCTTTCTTCATTTAAAAAAAAAAACGAAAGAAAATATAGACGCAAAACTACACCTAGTATGGTTCTAATTAATTGGGATCAAAAAGAGAAATAATCAACAGGAAAACAATACCTTATTGACAAAAATCAGAAAGAGAGTCTTCTCTTACAGGCCTCGAAGGGCAGGTCATTAAAGCAACAACAACCCAAATCTCGAACAATTTCATCAATCAAGTCCCTGCAAATATGATCATGTAAAGCCAAACCTATTCTTCCAATCTCTCGCTTCTCTCCCCATACAATGTCCCTACACACTTCCTCCACACTCTCTATCATTGCCCTCTTGCTCCACATCACCGATTCCTCTTCTTCGTCCTTCACTTTCTTATGCACCAACTCGCTTGTCATAATTTTCTCGTAGAAACATGTGTTTTCCTCTCCTGGCTTCTTCTGCAGCTGTATCTTCTGCTGCTGCACTCGCCCTGTGTGCACATCAGCCTTCAATAATTATTTCATTGATCACCATACCAATGACTATGTCTATTCCCATATGAAGGCCTATTGATTATTAACATCCAGAATTAAATAAAATGCATGCTATGTATATCTTCACTGCTCAAAACAATAATCACAAGCATCTTTAATTTCCCTTGATAGTAGATTCACGAATCATGGTGTTTCTCAATTGAAGGTAATCTTCTATGAGGTATAGCCAGGCATTAAATGTGGGCATTCTTTTGGCAGGTATTCAAACTTTGATTCGCCATGTTTTGAATAATTAATCCCTTCCGTTAAACTCAACCTTTAACATGATACTTTTTTATTTCTTTGAAATATGGACATTTCACCATTAGTGTTACAAGCATCCGTAAAATCTTTTTTTTTTTTTATGGTTTATGATATACGTATTTTTTTTAAATGAAAAACTGAACAATTAATCAAGAGCAATTACAAACTAATTAATAGTAGATGATGTCCTCCTTTTCCACCACCTTTATACAATAAGGTGGGGGTGGATCAAAGGTTTAGTAATTTCATACCCTGTCCCTAGCATTAACAGCAAAAAAAATGAGCACAGTAATTTCCTTTCCTTTCCTAGAGACAAAAATTCAAAGAAACCACCCAATGCCTATACAATAATGATATTCATCTTGAAGTGGACAGATTGTGGTATTGTACAGTGTGCTGGAGGACATTAGTTGGACATAATGATAACTATTTCGCCAAAAAGACTAAGAACAGACACATCTTGTTGAAGCCAGCAGATGGATAAATGGATCTGTAGGGAAGGCAAGAGAAGCAGGTATAAAGCTTAGTGGTGGGGGGGTCGAAATGAGCAAGGCCCTGTAAAAAGTGAAGTAGGTTGCCAGGAAAAGGGGCCAAAGGGATGGGTGTGTGTGTGTGTGTGAGAGAGAGAGAGAGAGAGAGAGAGAGATTGTGTGCACTCTCTTCTTTTTCTTTTTGAACATCATCTTTTGACTGTCTCCTCGTAATAATATATATATATATATATATATAGTCCCTTGCCTGCAGATAGTGGTCCATCATCCCACCCACTAAAGTCGACAAGTTTTCTTTTCTATGCGAAACGGTCGTTTGCGCTTCTCTTTTGGTTTCTAGCAAGCAATATATAAAGAAGGGGTTAATCCTATATATACTTTGTCTTCTTCCTAGTATTTTTTGCGTTCACTATTGAATCAAATTTCCATGAAAAGTGATAGCCAACTATGGAATTACTAAATAAAAAGTAAGAAATTGCTAACGTTACTAGTGATATTTTGACACTGTTTTCATTATAGAAGCTTGCTAGCTGGGAGTCACTTATATTGGCCGCAATATAATTGCAGCAGCAAAAAGGACTTAGTTGGTCCCCCGCCATGATTGTGAAGATGGTGTGGAACACAAGAAGTTATGATTGAAAATTTGGAATCCTAAACATCATGGATGAGGAAGCATATGCTTTTTCATGAATGACCATCGTGTTCCCTCCCCATGAGTAAGTTTATTATCAACATAAACCCTTCCAGAGGGTCAACATAAATTGCAACTTTGTACCTTTCTAGCTTGGAGATTAGTAGATATTCTTTCTGAATGATGACAAATACATTCTTTGAACCAACAAACTAAAAAATGTCTAGCTTTTCCATCAGTATATGACAACCAGATAGATTTAAATAAACAGGAATTGCTGTAGAACATGTGGAACTACGTAAAAATTTAGAAGGATATTTGTTCTTCGAATCGAATACGGCTGAAATGAAAAGATTTATAAAGAACAAGAATTAATAATTTAATGAAGTATCAAAACATTGACCTGTTCCTGTCAATCCAAATTCAAGTGGGAAAAAATAATGACGATTTATATTTCCAAGCTTTTTAGTGGTTTAATTTTCAGTCCATGTCCTTCTTCTCCCTAGTCAAATCCTAACTACCCAAGGGGAAAAAGGACAATTAGAAAGTTGATAACTCAGTTTCAACGGATCGGTTAACAAAAGAGGAAAAAGGCTGTATGATCGATAATTTGCTGGGAAAAATAATGGAATCTTTGACTACCAAAGAAAAATTTAAAAATTTATTCAAAAGGAATGTGGGTGTGTCCAAGCAAATTAAATTGAAAACGATAACTCCGCAAAGAGTTTGGATTAGATCAAAGATCATACGCTAATTTGCTGAGTAACGCGAGAGAATCGGTTAAGTATTTTATATATTCTCAGAACCAAAATCTAGCTAGTTTAATGAAAAATACGATTCGTCACACTAATAACCAAATTAATTCTAGTTAACAGAGCTTCTCCAATGGCTCCTGGTTTAGTAATTTGTAGAATTTATCTTCTAATAAGAATGCAAATGAATCAGGATATGGAAGAAGGAAAAAGTTCGTGAAATTAGATTGTTTTTTAGTGGGGCAAAAAGCGAACGTACCAATTTGATTTGAATGTTGTTGCGAGTAATTCCTGAAACTCACAGGGGACCGAGTCACCTCATCGAGCACGGACACTGGACTTGGCTGCTGCTCGCCTTTAAACTCCGAACAATTAACTTCCGTTACCGTTCTGATTTTATCCTCAAAGCAACTCCCGTTTTTCGATACCACCTCCAGCGAGGGTGTTCGTTGCTGATCTGCCGATCGTACGGCCTCGATGATCTTCTTTAGTGCCTTTAGATCTTCGTCGCATTTCTGAAGCGCATTCAACAGCCTTTCTCTTTTATCCGCTACAGATTCTGGTTTCGTCGCCGCCGGACCCTCATCCAATCCCATCAGCCTCGCCACAAGCGCCGGCGGAGTTCTGAGATTCTCCGGTGTTTTCGCAGGATTTGATCGGCGAATATCAGCAGGAAGAGTGGGGCTCCTTGGTGCTTCGCGTGACAACATGGGATTGAGACAAGCATTGGGTTTGACCTCATTGAAGTTTTCTCCTTCTTCCACGAGAGCTTGTTTTGGCAGTTCTGCTTTTGCTGGAAATGAACTCTCATTCTTAATCTGCTTCTTTCCTGTGAACGGAAAAAGAGAAATGAATGCTATAATGTAGATAAATCCAAAGTCCAAAGGCCAAGCTCTAGTATATGCTTTCTCGGTAAGCAAGCAGAATTTTAACAACATGAGCGGAGGCAATCAATTACCGAAGGTGAGGAATCTGCGAGAGGAGTGAGGCTTGCAGACGAGATGGATGATGCCGGACATGCAGCCAATGGCTTTGGATTGAATCATCTCCGGCGCATTTTCTCGGCGTGACGACGATGACACCGTGCTATTTTGCCTCTTCATTGCTCTCTCCTCGTTGGTGTGTTTGTGTACGCTGACGAAAGGCAGCGAGAAAAGCAGGCGGAAAACGCCTAGTTATGTTTTCATTTTCAATTTTTTTTAAAAAAAAAGGTTAAATGCACCTTCCATTTCCACTTACTTGGCTTTTCTTTTGTTTAAATTTTAGAATTATAGAATTTACTTATTATTTATTACGAAATTTTGGATCAATTACCCATGAATCTGGTTGTTTAATAACAAAGTGCATTATTTATGTATTGTAAATAGAGTAAGTAATTAAATATTCTATATTTGATGTTGATAGTAATTTTGATATATAGAGTTCTTCTAAACAATAAGAGAATCATATTTTTAATTTTTTTGGTTGAGCTTATATAAATTTTATCTTTACTTTTATAATAAAATAATATTAGGGAAATAACAAAAATTAACTTGCGTTCTTAAAATAAATCACTTAAATTTTACATATAAGTAAGGTCAAAGGGATATTAATGAAAAAGGCAGCACATGCATTTGAATTTTTTTAGTATGTAAATCTTGTTCTATAAAAAGTTCAATTTTAAAAATAAAAAGTTTTTGTCCTTTTAATGAAAATTTAAAATTTAAATAAACATTGAGAACAAGTTCATGTTTATGTAATTTTAACATATCCTACTTGCAAATAACCATAATATTAGTAGTGTGGAGATAACGGGAGGACAAGGAGGGACAATGAGGAGTGAAAAAGGTGAGAAATTAAAGCAAAAGGAAGAAGAACGTTAATTAACTAGAGAAAGCAAATTGCACGTGGAATGCCGTGTACTATATTATATTATTATTCTTAATTTTATTATGGTCTATCATGTGAGATATGCAAATCCTTTTATTTGGGATTTATGCCTGGTTTAGTGGGGAGAATTTTTTTTATTTTTATTTTTAGAGATGGAAGTGGAAATGAAAATAAAATTATACTATAAATGAATTTAAAAATGTATTTGGTGTGTTAAAAAAAGAGATGAAAATGAAGTGAGTTTTTTTTTAAGTGAAAAATGGAATGAATATATAAACGAGCATAAAAAGACTTTTTTTGCCCTTCATTTAAAAAAAAGATAAATGATTGTCAAAAATTCATAACCTAAGATAGTATTGTCCAAAAATTTTCAGTTTTAAAAAACTCATCTCAGTTTTATAAGTATATTCAAAGAACTCAATTTTATCAAATTTAATGAAAGTGTATTTCATGCCAAACTGAATTTTAACATAACAAACAATCTCTTTTAAAATTTTACTTTCATTTCTCTTTTCAATTTTAGCGTACCAAACAGGACATTAATTTAAAGAATGTGTGATTAATAGTTGGATTTAATGAAATAGCCAGGGCAAGTACTAATTGGGCAGTTGTTGAGTGTGCATGCCGATTGAGGAAGGGGCAAGTTAGGGATCAACACGGCACGAGATGTGAGTGAGAAAAAGTGAGAAAAGAGTGGAACACATGACACGTCAAAAAAAAAAAAAAAGGTGTCCGACGCGCCCAACTACTGTGCATGATGCTCATGATGATACATTCTTTATATATATATATATATATATATTATGATGATACATTCTTCATTGCTAACTTTTTTCATTTCACTGCGTACAGTGAATTGTAATTTCTTGATTAATTCACTGTTTTGCTTAATTAAGGGCATGGGCGTGATTAAGAGCTAATCCGTGCGTGATTGATTATGCATAGATAATTGGATCCTAAGATTGGCAAATAAATTAAAGTAGGATCTTGTCCCTTTCAATGCATGGGGAAATAACAGACCCATTAATATCAATCTATTGTAAGTGTGTGTTATTCCATGTTCCATGATTTCCATTGAACCATAACTTACATTTCAAGTCACTGGCCACAGGTACATGGCTAAAAAGGAAAAGTTGTCGCTGAGGATTCTTTCTCTATATTTTTTTTTTACTTTTTTAAATTGATTCAAGTCATTATTTTAAAATTATTAAAAAAGACTTGACCATAAATTTAAATACTCATGAGGTTTTGAGAAGTTTTTTAAAATGAGATCCTTCAGTGGCATAAATTCAAAGCTTTAAATTGATTGAAATGTTCTTACCAAATTCTCTCTCCTCTCTTCTCCGACACCAATTGTTGTCGTGATATTTAACAATGACTTCTACAATGTCAATAACACTTCTTTCTCTTCTTACTCATTTGTCCTTCCTTACCTCCTTCTTACCTATTTGTTCTTCTCTATCTTCATCTCCTTCCTTCTCTTTGAATTTGAACTTATAGACCACTACTAACATCTGCCTCTTAAAAAAAAAATCCAAATTCAAAGTAATAAAAAAAAGTATTCATTGGAGGAAAGTAAAAGTTGGTCAAAGAAAGTTTTTTTAAGATTCAATCCAAATCCATTTTCCATCATTCCCTAATCTCACTCTATTTGATCGACAATAGAATCCTTGTTCACGTCATTGTGCTTCTATGCTCCGATTCTTGAACAAACCCTCTTAGCATCATTAATAACGGTTGAGAATAGGAATTCATAGTTTCAAGCTTTAACAAGATAGATTTAGTTATGAATCATCTCGTGCACCAATTCCCAATTCATGGTTCTTATTTGATTTTTGAGTCAATGTGGATTTCTCTTTCCTATTGTTATTGGGTTATTTCTTGGCCACTATGATGAGCTCTTTCTCATGTTGAAATTAATATGTCTGTTAACAAATATTGGTTCAAACGATTGTTACACATGCTTATCTACCCAACTTTGACAACAAATTGTGGGTCAAAGCTTTTCTAATGTCATTGTTTGGTTAGAATTTGCTTACCTGCTTGCACCTGATTATGGAATTGATCATCTTCGCATTTTGCTCCTAGTGCTTTCATTTAACCTTTAGTAGCAAGGAATCTGATAATTTAACTAGGATAGTAGTCTAAAGTTCTTTGAGGTATATTTGATTTCAAAAACCACAAGTATCTGAATTTTTTCCATCGCTGGCTATGAGATTGCCAGAACAAAGGATTTATCGTTCATCACTTGAAGCACGTTCAAACTTTAAATCATCTGTTAGCGATGGAGAATTCTAATACTAGTGTTGTGAGCTAGCTGTTTTCAATATGTGGTTTCGTTTCTTGTTTCAATCCCACTTTCCTATTTTTGTGGAGAAAAAATTGTAGTATATTGGAAATAAAATAAGTTATTGCTGTAAAGGCTGTAACATCGGCTAGACATCATGACTATTTACTTGGAGCCAGATGGAAAATTGTAGGGTGGTCAAACTTCACATATAATTTGGTCCCTCTCAGTATTAATTGTTGATATTTTCAGATTATGAGCAGCTAAGCCCAAGTTAGTGAATGGCTTGATATGGTTATAAGTTATAACAAAAATGGAACTAAATGTTTCTATTATAAAGGGGAAAGTCTTCATCAGTTTAATATATGTTGTGCTAGATGCTTCTGTTTGTAACTCAGCTTTTTGATCAATTAGTTGCAGGGAAAGACCTATATGCATCATAGAAAGGCAAATTTACCCCCACTAGCTAAGGAAAAAATTAAAAATTATAACCTAAAATGTTGTTAACTAACTCCTAAAATTTTCAATCGTCCTCACTTAAGAAAATCACGTCTCCTTAAAATTTTTCACTCCTCTCCCTAAAATTTATTTAATTCATAAACTTATTTATATATAATAAACTTAAATAAAAGGGAGAATGCTGGAGAGAGTCTTTAGAAGGAAAAAAAAAAGTGAGGGTTTTAAATAACTAAAATTTTATTTATACTAGTTCATCAATTGACTTGTGCATAGATGAACTTTAATTATTCAGGATCCTCATTGCTTTTTTTTTTTCTTTTCTCTTTTGAAACTCTCATTACCATTCTCCATAAATAAAAATAGTTTTAGAATGGAGGAAACAATAATTAAAAAATAACTTTCTCTAATTGTATAAAAAATATCTCAAAAAATTTATATGCTATAAAAAAGTAGATGAAATTTTATTTAATAAATAATAAAATAAAAACATTATTATTTTCTAATATTATGAAAAGTTTAGTTTTATAAAGACATTATTATTTTTCTATTATTATAATTTTTTCCTTTAATTTAATTTAATAAACATTAAGATATTATATTTTAAAAATATTAATATTTATTTTAAATGTAAATTTTTCTCTCATTAATTAATTTTTCTAAATCTGTCACTAATTAATTGATTCCATTATGATGACCAAATTGGAGTTCGCTTTGCTATGGCGGGACAACTTGTCATTGATTTCCAGTTAAGCTTATTTTTATAGGAATGATAACCGGCGCGTACCTAAACACATGGTTGCAATGCGCGTGCATTGGCTGGTCTCCATTCATCTTTGGTCAAACTTTGATGCATTATTGAAACATCCCTCACTCAAATATTAAATTTATTTTCTTTAAATAGTATTAATTTAAAAAAAGAGTCTAACATATTAATAAAAAATAAAAGACATTTTCTCAAATATTATCATAATAATAATTAAAATACTTACCTTAATAGGAAGGATAAAACCCACAATTTTAAAAAAAAACTCTTAACATGAAAGGAAAAAATCTACTTTATTAATTAAGAGACTGAATAATTATTTAAAAAATATATCATGCAGAAAAATTTTTCTATAATTGAAATGGTTCGTAAATATTAACTACTATGTTAGGAGAAATCTACCATGATAATAAAAAAATTTTACAAATCTAAAAAATTCTATCATTGTATTTAAGAATATAACTTAACTAAATAGAGAGCGTTAAAATGAAACCTCCTTAGATAAGTCTTTCAAAAAGGAAAACATTTAGATTAGCAAGTTATAGTTCTTAACATACTTTAAAATAAACAATCTAAAAACTTAAATTATATGAAATCTTTTAGATAATCAAATAATAATCTTTAAGACCATAAAGTGGCAGATGAAAGTCCCATGACTAATAAAAGCAAAATAAGATAAACAAAATTATAAATTATAAATGCTCGTAATAATCAAAATGTCCTAAGTTGACATTATATATATTACTTCAATTAAAAGAGAGATCATATAGGCTAAGAGCATCAACATAGACTCAATTACTATCCTAATGCTCCTTTAGTTGGACCCTTTCTTGTACAAATGACAACCACAAGGATGAGATGCAATGATCCTAATAACCAATTCTGTGAAGAAATGAAGTACATAAAGCAATTAAATATGCAGATTACTAAGTGAGAACAAAACACATTTTTAAAATGGTTACACATTTAAGTTGTAAACATAACATGACAACTCTTTATCTCTTCCACATACCATACTCGATATTTTGATTTATCCGATCAAAGATGGACTAATCCAAGCCATAAGTATCACCAATTGCACTTATGGGGGGATGCTACATGATAAAATTTATTCAACACATGACCTTCAATCATACATCGTGTCATGCAATTAAAAACACTTTCAATACATATAAATATATAACATTAAAAATCACATTTTTCAATACACTTTTTAATATAACACTTTATGATAATTAATATCCACTTGACAATATATCTTTTTATAAATGTGGATTTTCAACATATATATTTTATAATTTAAAATACACATAATTAATTACAGAACACGCAATACAACGTCAGGAAGTGATTATCCTTTTTTTTCCTCAAGAGCTAAATAAAAACAATACGTGGTCTCCTCACGACCACGGTAATACAACAAAGTTAATCTATAAATTTCATTAGAGTATAAGTCGCATATACATATATTTCAAAGGGCAAATTTAAGCTAAATATTAACCTAAGATTTTCCCCAACTATCTCAATCATTTATATAAAAGAGTTTTCTCAATATTTATAAATCTAATAAAGTTTTATAACTCTTAAAGTATTAATTTTAATCACATGCTTATCTCAATTCTTTACTTTAAAGTCTCAAATCTTACTCTAAGCGTCCCCACATCTGATAGAGTTCATACTTAGAGATGACGCTTTTTTTTTTTTTTTTGGGACCTGGAAAGAGATGACTCATTTTAAAACCTCAAAATAAATGTAAATATATTATTAGAAGAATTTTCTATCAACAAAAAAAATCTAAAAAATTCTAAACAGATCATTCACTACATTTTTCATTCTCAATAATCTAAAAACTAAACTGATAGAAAGATTGAAAAATTTGAAACATTTACGTGATCATAGAAAGCTTTAAATAACCTTTGAAATATCTGAGTTAAATCTAAACTCGAATCTAAACTCAAAAATCTCACACTGCTAGTACTTAGCGTTTACTGTCACCGGATAGCTTGCTCTCTGTGCGCCGCCGACCGATATTTTGGAGTATGTGAATTTGTGTGCGTTACAAGGTAGGCTTCTTCTTCTTCTTCTGTTTCCGTATGAGTAATATATTTTATATTATAAATAAGACCGATATATATACACGCACATTTATATCCACTCCACTTATCCTCTCCCTTATCTATATATTTATATTATTTTTTATTATAATTGAAATTAAATTCTCATAATTTATTTTATATTAGAAAAATTAACCTCTTTTAAATTATCTTACTTATTTTCTAAATTTATTTTTGAATCCTAAATAATTTTTTATGCCCAGAAAATTTTCTTTATATGCCTCGAAATTGCCGATAATTAATCTCACTTAATGACAAAACCTTAGAATGTTACACATTATAAGGCTAGGCTGAGCTTGTTTCTAGTGGTTGGTCACCATACTACTTGGTATTGTTATTATATTCAAGTTACTTGCCCTACATGTCTATCTAATATTTGTTTAATATGCTTGCAGATTGGATGCTTGTTTAATATTGTTGTTATATTCAGGTTGAGCTTGTTTCCATTGGTTGGTTACCTTACACTGTCAATGCCAGTGATCTAGAAAAAGGCTTGTGTATTTTGACCCTAATGTTGGAGATAAATTTTTGGAAAAACCAAAGGCTTTTGATATTTTCAAGGAGCAACATCTAAAGACGCTTATCATATCATGGGATCAATTGTAATAGCTTGTAGGGATTAATTGTGCATGAAAATTTCAAATGAGAAATATGAGATCAATTGTTATACCCTATTGTCTTCACTGGTATTCACTATATAAGTTGGAAGTAATGCAAGAACATATTATTGCTCAGTGATAAATAAATTTGTTAGTATTCAATTATTTTTTTATGCTTTAAGTTGCAAGGAATATATAAGCACATGTTATTATTTAATAATAAATAGATTTATGAATGTTCAAATAATTTTTTTTATGCTTGTAATTGATGTGATTAAGCGTTACATGTAACTATAATAGCCATTGGGGTTTATTTCAAAACTTTGGAAAATTTTTAAAATTTTTATTTGTATTTTTAGAATATCTATTAGTGTTTTCATGAAAAATGATATAATTGTTAAGCACATTACACATTTCATGTAAATTTTTGATACTAAGATTATTTTTTCATGATATGCAAAAAGTATATTCAAATATAAGGTGCACTCCATATAAAATTTTGACATTGGGACTTTTTTTTCCCCTCAAAGTATGCATAAGTGATATTAAAATATATAAAAAATATTATATTTTATTAAAGATCAGTTGTATATCATGAAAGAAAGGTTGCACATGCTTCCAAATGCATCTATAAGAGAAATTAATAAAGGATATTAAAATATGTATAAGTGATATATATTCAAATGTATGGAAGAAAAGTGCATTTTATTAAAGATCAATCGCATATGGTGTAATAAAAATTGCATATGCTTTCAAAAATATTCATAAGGAAAATTAATAAGAGATAATCAAATATGTAAAAGTAATATTTGAATATATAAAAAAATTATATCTCATTGAAAATCAATCACATATTATAGAACAAACATTGCATATGCTTTATTGAAGATAATTTGCATATTGTGGAAGAAACATTATATGATATATTAACATTAAATAGCCTTATTTGACATATTGATATAAAAGGACTTGTGACTATTGATAACGAATGAACTTGGACAACACATTGACGACAAAAAACTTCACTCAATTTTTTTTTTTTAATCATTCAAGGGATTCATGTCATTTAACCTTCACCAATAATTGACAATGAAGGATCCCATTTCCCAAACGCTCTCGAGACTTTATTAGCAATTTAATTTCTGGTCACGTCTTTTTGAGCAATTTTTCCAAGCAAAAAATGAAAGAAGTTCGACTGATCCAAATTGTGCGCTTGTGTGCGCGGGAGACATAATAAATTTAATTTTCCTAGCTCAAAAAATTAAGCCCATGTCAACCGAAAAGCCCATCACGAGTTTTATCAAATATACCCCCTTTTGTTAAAAAAGAGCAAGTCATTCTTCACCGAACACTCTAATAAAATAATTTATTTTTAAATTAATATTATTTTTTTATATTTATTTTTATTTAATAAAATATTTTATTTTAAAATAAATATAAACTGACTTATTTATTATGAGTACTTTAAAAAAAACACATTATTATACTTTAAATACTAAAAATATTTTACTTTTTTTAATATTTTACCTCTAAAAAAATACCTTACAATTTTTAATAAAAGAAGTATCACTGTATTTCATTTTTTTTTAAAATAATATCTCAAGTTTTCAACCAAGTGCCTTGCTCCTTCATCATAGTTGGCAAAGCTTTAATATTCAGGTAAATTTTCAAATCATTTTTTTTAGGTAAAGGGATTTTTGGGCCAATTTATTAATTAATTGAAGCTAAATTTTGTTCTCGTCTAATTTTAAGGACGATTTCTATTATAACTCAATTGTTTATTTGTACTTTGTAGAGAGTCTACAATGAAAAATATTATTCATAAGTTATAAAAAATGTAATTTCTAATAAAACATATAGACACCAGAGACGAAACTAGGATAAGAAAGTTGGGGGAAAAATTTTAATAAAATTTATTAAATATATTGATATATATATTTTTTTTGTTTTTTATATTTAGAATAAAATTGTGTCAAACATACTTTTATAATATGAAAAATTGCGTGATGAGAATGATTTAGAAGTTTATAATTTTTTACAAGAGATAAAAAAATAAATTTAGGCCATATTTTTTATACATGTAATAAAACCTCTAAATAACTACATATTTGATGCACTTAAACTAAAATTAACCAATTTTATATGCAAGTTAAATAATAAAAATAAATTTATTTAAATAATTAATCAATTTTTACAGTAATAATTTATTCAACAAAAATATCTTTTTCAAACAATCTAGTAAAATAAATAAATATATAATATAAATATTAGAATTGAATCTTTATTAACAAAAATTTAATTTTATGATGTATCCATAATAAAAATATTTTTATAAATCAATATAATAGATAAATTATTCTTACTTAAATAAAAAACTATATATACATGCGTATGTGAAAGAGGGAGGGAGAGAGCAACATATACACATATATATAAGATGGGAGGCCATCCAACCACATACAAAAGCACATTCCATGAAGACCCTCCACATACAAATAATTACGCTCATATACTAATAATTGGTAATTAAGAAAGTTAAATTGGTTTATCTTAAAATTTAATTCTTGAAATATGCAACTGTGTTAGGTAAAAATGTTAAAGGTATTCTTGATATATGAGTGAGATTGTCATTGATGATAAAAGTCTTATATAGCAAGAATTTGAATTCGTCTGAAATTGATAGGGCTACTGCCTGTTTGGATAAGCCATGAGAATCAGTTACTCGTACGGAAACGTGGTTCGGTAAAAAAAATCCAAAAACCTTTATTTTTGAATAATTGATTATGTGACCCCAAACCAAATTTTTGCCTAAGCTATTATCACCAGCTTATCAATTTCAATTATACTTGTTTGAGCATTTATTACTTGTCAAAATTTTTAGTCTACCAAATATACCGATGGCTTTGTGTAATGTATCAACAGAGAGTGTGAACAATGAAAAATCAAAAAAGTGAATGCTCGAGACAAAAAGAAAAGTGTTTGAAAAAAATGAAATAAAAATATTTATTATATATTATTAAATAGAAAAAAAAATTAAACGTGAAAAAAATAAAAAAACTGCATCATTGATAAAAAATATTATTAAATATTAATATTATAAATTTATAATAATTAAATTTAAATTTATATTGTTTATCAATTTATACGTGTTAAATAATTTTAAAATATGAAATGTATCATTATTATATTTTTATAATAATAAATAAAATAAATTTAATAATATCACATGCAATTTTATTTAACCTAAAACTCACGTTCTTTATTGTTATTTATACATTTAAAATTAATTTTAATTAAAATCATTCAAACATTTTTAATTTTATGAAAATTAATTTTAAAAAATATCATTCAAGCACCATCAAATTATAATATAATTAATTATAATTAAAATTTATTATGTTAATCAATTTTTTATGAGCATTTATACCTAATTGAAATACAAAGACACCCTTAATGTTCTAAGTTTTGGAGATGGAATGAAAAAGTCAAAAGGCAGGGGTGAAAGTGTCAATCCATCATTTAAATACCAGTATCATTTTCGATTTATTTTATAATATTCAACCAATTGTACAGACGATATATCAACGACGCAGCCATCGCCAAATTTTGCAAATGAAGAACGTCGTCATGTATCATGCGTCATAAAGTGATCACAAAGCAGAAGCCTGAGGTTGTTGCCACAGGAACGTGGCATCAGCATTCTCGTCGCTGCAATAGAGACAAGGGTGTTGCTCAAAGCCTTTGGACTGAAGGATCTTCCTGGCCCTCACAACAATCTCTCTGTTACTCAACGGAGCAGGATCCTCCACAAGCACCATCTGAACGGCGTTGCTGAAAGCTCCGTAGGCTTTTCCACCGGTCACGGCGGGGTCCATGTCGGCGGAGGTTTCGTCAGCCCGGCATCCACTGAGTAGAATTCCATCGTCGGGCTTCGGGGTCTGGAACAAGTCTAGCTCCACAAATGGCAGCCTGAACCTCAAACTTGCTTCGGATCCGAAGAACTCCAAGAAGTGGGTTCCGACGTCGGAGCTGCTTATGTTTGTTAACGATGAAAGGTGTTGTAATACGGCGGAGAAGGGGATGGTCTTAGGTTTGGAGGTAAGGTTCACTGTGTCGTCCTTGTGGACGACCGACGATGGTCCAATCTGTTCCTTCTCTTTGTCAATGAGCCCACCACTGTGGCACGAGTCCGACAAAATCGTCAGACTCGCTCTCTTGGGAACCCGGTTCACCAATTGCCTCAAGTCCAAATCTACATGTACGAGCATCAAGAATCTCGAGTCATATTATATTACAGCAAGTGTTTAGAAATGACAAGATAGTGAAAGAGACGAACCAGTGATGAGATTGAAATCACAAGGGACAATGGCTTCTTCTTCGCGGCGAAAGGGGAAGCCTGGTTTCATGGAGGAGATTCTGGTTCCATGTCCACTATAGTGAAAGTAAAGGACGTCTCCTTCTCGAGCTTGATCAACCATGCGAGCAAGAGCGAGCTTGATGTTAGCTCCAGTGGGCATGGTTGAGCCTGAGCCTGAGCCTGAGCCTGCAGGAGCAACATCAGTAAGCAACTCAATATTGGAGGGCTCGAATCCGAACCTGTTGATCAGAGTGTCTCGCATGGCCAACACATCGTTTATGCAGCCATGAAGCTCATTTGGAGTGTCGGGGTAGTTGCACCCAACCAATACAGCCAACCTCTTACTGTTTTTAATTCCTTCCATTTTCTTTGGATGTTCTGTTGGTATGAGCAGGTGAATGGTGATGGACTCTTCATTGGCTTCAGCTTTTATATTAAGAGACCGCCTTGTTTTGCTTTGGATTTGATACAAGTAGCCTTGTGTGTATTTTTTATTGACTTTCAAGTCAGGGAAGTTATATGATTGAACATTTAAGAATTTTTGTTCTCATATATAAGAAATCCTTCAACGACCTATAATTAGAGATTTGGGTTTCGAGCCAGAGCATACGTCTCTGGTTGCAGGACTTGCAAGCCAGAAGCAGAAAGAGGGCCTTCGGAATTCCGTGCAAGCATGTTCTTAATTTTTGCTTTTTATGTGAGTTTGAAATTGTGACTCACATTTGTCAGCCGCTTTCGACATTAGGGTATCTTGCCGATCAATCCCATTATAAAAAAGTTTTTTTCTTTTTTGGCTTTGTCAAGTAATCAGCGGGTAATTCAGGAGATTGAAGCCTAGACACACAATTCTGTTAAAAATCTTTTCCATAAAAGTTGGTATTGGCGTATACTAGTATTATTTTTTTCATTGGCGTGCAAGCAGATGCAATTCTCATACAATATCGTGCATTGATCCCGGGTCATCCTATCATCCGCTATTCTTGTTTGATTTTGTAAATTAAAAAATAAGAATGAATTAGCAGATAGAGATGATGCGTAACGAATCAAGACTTGTGTGCTTTAAATGTATCCGGTACATCGACCTCGGAAGGAACGTGAGTGTATGCGTGCTTCGGTACAAGCGTGTGTTTACTGTTTTCAATAAAGAACAGAACCGGTAGTCATTCGTTGTCAGTTAAAATATTACGTTTCTTGATAAATGATCGTGTTCACTTGAATAGCTTGATTTGAAAAACCAATTAAAAGTGTGATTTGGGGCAGTTGACTCATAATCCATTTAACATTCAACCATTTGAATATATCCTCATGTTTCTCTCTGTATGAAGTTGTGAATGCATCTTTACTTGGTAAATGCTTGAGGAATATAAACAGAAGAGTAAAATGGATAGCGTCACTCTTCTCTCGTCCCCAAGGATCAATCAGCTTTCTTCAGAAGAAACAGGGACAAAGAACTATGGCTATGAATTCAGAATTAAAGCTTTGGATAACTCCTCAACTGAGTGCTAATCTGAAATTTGAAAATTTTGTTTGGATAGCAAAATTTTGAGAAGAGCTTTTGACTCAAAAACTAGGCTAGGTTCAGGCCAAAAAAAAAAAAAACCCAGGTTAGGTTTTTTCTTTTTTTGGACCAACAGGGAAATACTGATATCATTGAACGCAAGAAGAAACAAAGTCTAATAGCAAACAAAAGTCATAAGCCTAGAGGCAAAGACCGAGCTACAAAACAGACTAATTACAAAAGCAGACAAATTAGCCAATTCCTGCTCTATCCCTGTTGGTCATAGGTTGAGCATTGCCACTTGAAACCGGTTGCAAGTCTGAGCTAAGGATGCTGAGGAGAGAGGGTGAAGGTTGAAGAAGATATCCCTCAGCCACCATCCCCCTAAGCAAAAGGGTTGCAATTGAGTCTGCAGCAAAGTTGCCTTCTCGTCTTGTAAAAGAAAGACTCACATCAGAATAGGATTTAAGTTTGTTCAAAACATCACTAAGCATATTATGATAAATCCATGGACAGCATGATATATTCCCATGAAATAAGATATTAAACAAAGTCTTACAATCTGTTTTGATAATCACATGGTTAGAATAGAAGTCTTGCGTCAGAGCCACTGCTTTGTTTACATGCTTTCAATTCAGCCAAAAAACTTGAATCTGTAGTGACTTTTTCAATCCATCCTTTCAAGAAAGTGCCTTGAGAATCTCTACAAATCACCCCTATGCGAGCAACTGTAGAGGTACAGAAAGCCCCATCACAATTGATTTTGATAGTATTACTCTGTGGAGGCTCCTACTTTGGATAAACGGGGGAATGATTGCCTTGCTCATCCCTTGGGGAAATGATTGCCTTGCTCATCTCTTGGATAAACACCGCGTGCTCATCTAAGAGATGAGATCTGGATCGTTCTGATTTTAATTTAAACGGTCCAAATTTAAAATATTATTTTATATTAATTTATTAAAATAAAAAATTATGCAAATTATAAAATAATTTTAATAAATTTTTTATTTTTAATATGATCTAGATTTAATTTAGAGGCTCTAATTTAATGTTAAAATTTTTACAATTGAATTTTTTAAATTTTTAGATATACTATGTACAGTTCAGATATTATATTTGAACTGCTGGACTGAGTAAAATTCATATGAATAATTAGTATGCATCAATTATAAAAATTTTAATATTAAATTAAACCCTCTAAATTAAATATAGATCAAATAAAAATTATAAAAATTATTTTATAATTTTAATAAATTTTTTATTTTAATAAATTAATATAAAATATATTTTAAATTTGGACTGTGCAGATCTCATCTATGAGCACCACGTGCTGCAGTGCTCATCCAAGAGGTGAGCAAGGAAACCGTTCTGGATAAATGGCAGGATCAATAGGAGCATCATCATTATCACCCTTATACTTATGCCTCCAGAGCTCCAGGACAACAGCTTCAATAATGCTAATGACTCAAACAGGATTGAGTTCAGCCCCTTTAAAAATTGATGCACAATGCGTTTTTCTAATATTCCATAGTAAGCATGCCACATATGCCAAATTCATCAAGTGGACTGGATCTGCATAGAAAATATGAACATCATCTTGCTAAGGATTGAGTTTGTGATATATCCAGCTGAAAGGAAAAAGGGCAACCAACCCAAATTCTGTAGGTCCAATCGCATCTGAAAAATAGGTGCTCAATTGATTCTGGGTAAATTTTATAAATTGGATAGAGAGGATCTGGTGAACACTTTCGGTTAAAAAGGGACTCCTTTGTGGCCAAAGAATTAGAAAGTTCACGAAAATAAAATGCCTAATTTTTGGTTGAGTTTTGAGCTGCCAAATATTAGGCCAGAAGTGATCTGGTAAAGGAAAAGATGAGCTAGAGTTGTTCAGATTTGGTGGATGCTCTCTGGGATCATTAATTAGGTATCCTGCTTTAGCAGTATATGAGCCATTTCTATATCCTATCTAAACTAACGAATCAGGTTGGGACTGAGATGGGATGTAAATATTATGAATGATGATGATAAAGGCCGGAACATGAGATGTTCAACACAATGGAGGTCCCAATTACCATTTGATACAAGATTAGCAACTTTCTGGGTGGTATCTATAGCATCTTCGGTAGCATTTTCAGGAAGAAATTTTGGCATGTTACGTATCCAGTGATCAGACCAGACCCGAATATTAGTACCATCACCTACTTTCCAGCAGGCATCTTTTAGCATAAATTCTCTACAAGTAAGTATACTACTCCAAGCCCTCTGGAACCTTTAGAGGCTTGCAAGAAAGACTTATTAGCAAAATAAACAGATTTAAGTGCTCTTGCCCATAGATGATCAGGATTATTAATAAGTCTCCATGCAATATTGGCCAGCAATGTGTTGTTGAAAAGTATAAAGTCTCGGAATCCAAGACCGCCATCTTTCTTTGGGGCACAAAGTTTACTCTACGCTTTCCAATGTAATTTTTTTTTTTTTTGGTCAGAATCAAAGTCTCCCCCAAAAAGGCTTGCCACCATACTATCAACTTCTATGCAAGTGTGCTTGGGAAACTTGAAACAAGTCATTGGAAAAATAGGTATGGCATTTATGATAGATTTTATCATGACTTCTCTACCAGAAAAGGACAGTATCTTACTCTTCCAGCCATGGACCTTTTTGCCTACCTTATCGTGCACATAGGCAAGAGCAGCAATTTTGGATCTACCCCATATAATTGGTAGTCTAAGATATAAACCAGGTTTTGTGACAGCCTTAACCTTCTCCCAGGTTGCTTGGTGAAAATGTCCATTGAATCCATCGGAGCCGAGGGCTTTTGTAGCCCCTAAATGAAAGACAGTTTGCTTGAGTTCCTTATGCAGGAAATGAGCCATTCATTCTGCTCTTCACTCACACTTGGGTGGATGTTTAAAAGAACCAAATTAAGGTCCTTAGTTTCACTGGTTGAGAAGAGATTGCCATAAAAGCCAGAGATTACTTGTGCCATATCTATTTCGGTATCTGTCCAAAGGCCCGTAGGGGTCATGAGTCTCGATATTTGATTTCTCGATCTTTGAATCTGAGTGGATTGATGGAAAAAATGGGTATTTTGATCTCCAACTGTGACCCATTAAATTCTAGACCGCTACTACCAGTAATTCTCCTCTCGTCTCCAGAATTCTTCAAGCTCCGAAGAGAGAGCTTTCAATTGTTGCCTACTTTCTTCAATGAAAGAAGAGCTTTTAATCTTTGCAATCTGATTCAAAAGACTATTATTGCAGTTTTGTTATTGGGAAAATCCCCCTTACTCTCTTAGACAGGGCTTTACTGCATCTTTTAGTGCATGATGAAATTGGGGAACAGTAAGTGCTACTTAAAGATCTTCAAAGTATCAAGGTGTTTTGATAACACCCTTAAACTCAGGAAGAGATGCCCAATTGATTTCATACTTGAAGGAAGGGGCCGATTTTCGGTCTTGATAACAAAAACTAACCCATTGAAGCAACTGATTCTAAGATAAAGGAGAAGGCCTTTGGGAATTCAGTACTAAGTTAGGTTAAAAGCCACAGTTTTTGGCTTATGGCATTGAGTTGAGATGTTGAGTTCTAAAACATTTTGTTTTCTGTGTCCTCATTCTTTCTCTGTCATCTTCTCTCCCTTGAGCCGTGACCTTTCCTTCTTTTTCTTCTCTTTAGTTGCATGCAAGCAACCCCACATATTTTAGTTTGATCAGCTATTTTCGATAATACATTTGAGTCTCGAGAAAATTGTTTAATTTGATTTACTAAGTATAAAAAATTTTAAAATTTAATATTATATAATTGAAAAAACATACCTTTTATCTCTACACTTTGTTTATATTTTGTTATAAATTTTTATATTTTTTTTTATGTTTTGAGTTCCTGCACTTTTATTTTTCGATAAAAAAAATATATTTTTCCTATATAATTTATCAATTAATTCTTTGCATAAGTATTTTTTTTAATTAAAATAGTTCTACCTCTTCTTTGCACAAATATTTATCAATGGTTCCTATTTTGATAATTTATTAATTTACTTTAGATTTTTTTATTGCTATCTTTTTTAAAAAAAATTTTACTTTAAAATCTACTATTTCTTCTTAGTCACAAGAATACACTCTCACCGTTCTTATTACAGAATAACTTTTATTTTTGGATCCTTCATATAAAACATATGGAATGATATTTATTATAATTTTTTTAACTTTACCTCTATTATAAATTTAATTTTATAACTCATTATATACTGTTTATCACTCTTTCTATATTTAATATAGCTAAAGTTCAAAAATGTTTATTATTTAATTCTACCTTTTCAAAAATTAAATTTTTTTATTTATCAATGTATATTTAAAATTTATTTTTTAAAAAATTGTATTTAAGTTTAATGTTTTGTCCTAAAAAAATATATACAAAAAAATTATATCAATGGTTGTCATTATATATCTCAAGTGACTTTTAAGTCAAATCATTCAAATAAGTTTTAATTTACCAGACTAACTTTTGAAAAAAGAATGTTAAAATCACAAACTTTTTTACTAACCTTAATTGATTCTAACATCAGTTGGCAGGCTTTTTAATTCAAACACACACTAAATCTAGAGAACCCATCCCCTCGATAAAGAGTATAGATGAGGCTCATGACTTGGAACACACAAATCCTTCCAATCACGTCTCCGAGAATTAAACCAAGCGGGCAACTTGTGGCAGAGAGAAGAAAATTTTTTGTAACATGCTAAGGAACAGGAACAGGCCTATCTTTTCTGTGTTTTCTTCCTTTTCCTTTATTCTTTATCATTAACAAAGAACTACATTCATCAAGACAGTATGCGACTAAACAAACCTTTTGTACATAGATGCCTAAAAAATTGCCATATACTGCAAAAGAATAGCCTAACAATAGGAAGCCTCAGATATATTACATATTCCTTCAGAAGAGAAGGGATGGGAAAATCTGTACAGCAGCATTTTTAAAGATCTTTCCAAACGTTGTAGTCATTACTTGTGCCATTGTAGTTGATTATACTGTCCTGGCATCCTAAAAAGAATGTACTCCTAATCGGATCTATGTTCACTAATGCATGGGCCGTGCTACAGGGGCTGGCAGCAACAGCAACCTCATCAGCACCAACAATCACTTCAGCATAACCCTTGTCGGCTACCTTCTTGTTCTCCAACTGCAAATAGTTTTCAAGTCTTCTATATTAAATTAAATTGATATACAAATCGAAAGTCATAACATAAAGATCCCAGCTATTTGCCTGATCCTGTTACAGTGCTGATGCCACATGCCTGAGTAGCTCAAATGCACTGTTTCAACAGAAGTAAAATGGTGCACTTTGCCTCTATTCTTCTCAGATTAAAATGGGTCAATTGCAACTATCTATTCATGGGGTTATCTCAATTTTCTATTAAAACACTCAAACCTTTTGTCTCAATTATGTGTCAAGCAATTCACTGAGGAATGCTGAATACCCCCTCATGTGAACAACCAACAACAATAAAAAGAAACCTTATCCTACTAAATGGGGTCGGCTACATGAATTGTACAATGTCATTGTACTAAATCAGCAAAGGGCTGAACCTCATGCATGAATGTTCATTAAGAGACAATTCATCTTGTGCCTTAATGGACTGCAGTTCTAGGTCTCAGACACAACTGAGCATCTGCTGTAGGGAACAACAGGGAAGTTTCTGTGTTTTAGGATTTAGAATGAATGGCTAGGATTATTTCAAGAAAAGATAGCCGTGATAGCCTATTTAAATCAAAGAATAGAGGTGAAACACGTTTTATTCATCTTTATGTTGCGTTTCAGCTTCTCAAACATGTTATGTCAATGTTGTGGTAGGATCAGGCAAACAACAAGGATCTTCCGTGGTGCACAGCAGACACTACCATTCCAAGGTGCAGGGAATCTGCATTAACAAACCTTGTTTTTTTCACCTGGGGTTGCCAGCCGGTGCATGCAGCCAGAAACAGAAAAAACAGAATATGGCAAAAACAAGTAGGCCTTTATTCTTTTTGTTTCGCAAATTAATCTTGCATAGAACCAGAAAGAAATTTGAAATTTTCAACCAACCTATGATTTTCTGGAATCAGAATGAGTTGTTTAAACAAAGGAAAAACATAAAGCTACTAATTTAGTAACTATTTATCATAGAAAGTTAACCCGACCTGAACACTTGGATAGGAAAAGAACAGTTATTTAAACAAACGGATGCAATGTTTTCATCATTAAATTGTATCATGCATATCCGTTTGCAAGCATTTTAGACTGAAAGCTATATTTCTCAACAAAATTTTACATGCAGGGAAACACATAATAGAACCAATTAAATGCTGCCAACTGTTAAGTTGGACACAGGAGCTTACCCTAAATTTTGTTGCAGCACCCCAGATGACAAATGTCTCGTTGCAATTGTGATGTCTGTGATTTCCTCTCACCTTGCCTGGACGAATTTCTCCAACATGAACTGAAGCGCAAGAGACAGCTCCACCTGTAAAGAAGCAGGCTTCTTTTTCAGATTCCAGAAAAGAACACAAACAATGCGCATCCTATTTCCAGCCTATTCAATTAAGAGAGCAGTACATAGACAGTCCGTGAAGTTAAGCTTCATTCCATTCTGAAGTACGTAACTTCAATACATCTAAACTTATGGAACAACAGATCGACGCAAAAGGTGAAAAATCATGGAATGAAAGGGAGCCAATCTCCAAATGAAGCTAATGTACACAGTGAAGTAGTGCAGTTATCGTTACAACACAAACGTACGTATCGCAAAACTAAGAAAGGAAAAAAAGAAAACGCGCAGCAGAAAACAAAGCGAAATATACCAGAAATGCCAGAAGCAAGGGCCAGAGAAACGGGATCAAGCAACCAGCCACGCTTGTCTTTAGCAATTTGGGAAGGGAACCCGGAGCTAAGCCTAACCAAATTGGCCTTCATATCGTCGGCGACGCTCCAATCCGAGGCGGTTCCGATGGAGGAAGGTGGGAATTGGGAAACGCGCTGAAAGCGGATAGAGATCCAAGTGATGAAGAGAAAAAGGCTGAGAAGGAAGGGAAGAGAGTGAGGCCTCTGGAGAAACTGAAGGAGAGAGGCGAGAAAAGAGGGTCGGATCTGGAAGGGGTTATCGGAAGAGGGGCTGTTTATATAGACGATTCTTCGAGGGTTCGCCACCATCGGGCTGCCCCTCTCCGTTTGAGCTCTCATATTTGCTTCTTCTGTGTTGTATATCGATCGATATTTCCGCGTCCTTGAGTTGTATTTGTATCTGTTTGTTTCTTCTTCTAGACAGCGTTTATCTTCCACTCCATTATATTTGGCTTCTCCTTCCTGAGGTCCCCTGAAATAAACTAGATTGACGAAAATAAATGATGATGCGAAGATGTTTATCCACGCATGGTACATTTACTCCCTCGCGTCCCTTTCAAGTGCGTAGATAAAAATATTTTTTATTAAATTTTTAAGTCATTAAGTCGATTTTCATTATAAGTTTTTTTTATAGTGGAAAAGTATGTTGTGGATATATAGTCATATATTATATATAATAAGAATATAATTAAAAATTTATTATTTTTTTAGACAAAGTTAATAAATTTTAATATTCTTCTTAATTCCAGTAAAAACTTGTTAAAATATTTATGAATAAGACCTAAAGAGTAGAGTTTTTTGGCGGGGTAAAAAAGTTAAATGATAATATTAACAATTAAAAATTCTTACAAATGAGAGTAAATCATAAAATGGCAAGAAGAAAAGAAAAGAAAGTTCAGCAGGTCACCGTCTGCTTATATAAGAAACAAAAATAAAACACTTGGGACATTTGGAGAATATTAAACGAGATGTTGTTGATATTTCCCGCTTCTGTAGAGGGAGTAAAAGCACCTTGATGATGAAATATTTGAAGATCTCCGAGCTGACAACTTGATTGGTTAGTTGTTTTTAATACTTAGTAATTCGGATTTTCCATTGATCATGCGTGACATTTCTTCTGATAAGATGATTTGGAACCGTCTCCGTATTGGTAAGAGGTGAAAATTGCCGAGGTCCAATGTCCCTGCCTACTATCCTTGTTTTGCTACCAGCTGTACAATTCCAATTGCAGGCGATCTTGAGGAAATAAAAACGCCATGAGAATTCCTTAATAATCTGGGATGGGAATTGATTAAAAGTACCATGAAGTTCTAAATTCTAATTTGACCCGATTAGGTGCGGAAGGGGAAAAAATCCCTCCTACAATATCAAGTTTACCTTCTTTAAAAAGTAGAGTTAAAAATAGGATAAATAAATAAATTAAACTTTGACTTCTAAGTCCAGTAATATTTTAGACTCTAACTTTATTATTCAATTTGTTCCTCAATTTTTTAAAAAACGATGCAATTTAATTTTTATTATTAATAAAAATTAACTTTAACAATTAGTTAACAAAAATGATATAAAAAGATATCAAAAATTATAAAAAATGATAAAAAAAAACTCTTTTCCCTCTCATGTAATTTTCTAGGTATTTGTCTGTAATTTTTGATGCATTTTATTATCATTTTTTTGTCAAAGGTAATTTTTATTAATGATAAGAGTTAGATTGTACTGTTTTTCAAAAGTTGAAAGAACAACATAATGAATAATTTTAAGGCCTATAATATTATTGGACCTAAAATTGAGAGGATAATTTACTCATTTACTTTAAAAAATATAGGTCAACTTGAATCATATGAGTTGACATCTATGAATGGTAAAAATATGAGTTGAATTAGTTTCAATCTATCTTTTATGAGTTGAAACTTGAAAAAATTTCAATTAAACTATTGTGAATTGGTATGTTAAATGAGTTAACTCACCAATCCATTTTTTTATTAACTTTTTTTTTTTAAATTATACTTAAACAATAAGTTTTAATATAATATTCTATGTCGTTGGAAAAAAAAAATCACATAATAGGTGCATGAGGTAGATCAATTGCATCTTGATTCATTTCAAATGTTTGTGTGATTGAATGAGCTATATAATATGAGTTAAATTAGAATTGGTGATTCAAATGAGCTGAGTATATTTGGGCCAGGGTTAATTCAGATTAATTTCAATAAGCTTGAACTTATGAAAAACTTGAAAAGCTAAATTTGGCCTATTCAAGTCATCTCAAATATCCAAATTATTACTTTTTCATTTTTTTTTAAATAATTATTTTTATTTTATAAAAAATATAAAAGATAAAAGATTCAAACTCTTTAAAAAAAACATTTGGGTTTTAATATTAAAATACATTTTAAGCATTATTTTGTAGATATTTTATATATTAAAAATAATAAATATATGATAATATAAATATTTTTAATTCTTTTGAAAAGATATCTACAATAATGTGTTCAAATTTATAGTATCCTAGCATAACTAAAAATTTAATGAATTAATTAATAGTTAATATATTTTAAAATTATAATTTTTTTGTTTGAGTATTCGGGCCAAGTTTAAATCTAACCAAGCTTGGCCTAGAATTTTCAAGCATATTCCAGCCAACCCAAACATTAAAAAATATTTTATCAAGTCTAGCTTTAAATTTTTCATTTTTATTGAGATTGGCCAGTTAAATTTGGCTTGAATTATCAGCTTTAAATTAAACAATTATTCCTAATTCATTAGGATTAGCTCATCTAGTGTATAAATTGTCTAGCCTCAAATATAAAAAGATCTACTTTTAGTTGGATTATTTCTTTTTTCAATTCAATTTATCCCTTATAATAAGTTATTTAAGTCGATTTATATAAATCAATTCATGTTTCTAACTTTATTAAAGAATGAATTTTTTTTTTCAGATTTAATATAAAAATAACCAAGCTCTCTTATTTATGCCTGACAGAATTAAAACTTTCTTAAAAAATTGAATGCGCCTGATCTAAACTGACGGTTCCATACATTCCACGAAACCTCGAGAATCATTCAACAACAACTTGATGTCTATACATAGCCTGTGGGAGAAGTAGACGTTGTTGTTAGAATCAGGACAAATTGAATTAAATGCAGTTTCTTGAAGTAAACTAGCTCCATTCGGAAGAATTTCAAGGAAAAATGAGTGCATCATGTCATTTATAATTTAATTAATTAAAATATTTTAAATTATTTAAATAAAATTTTAGGTAATATTATTTTAAGTAATTTTACTTACATAATAGAATATATATTTAATTTATTGTCTCTTTTTTATTATTATTATTATTATTATTATTATTATTATTTTTTAATGTTATAATTAGTTTATATTTAATGTCACTTGAATGTCATATTTTTGTTGAATATATTATAAATAATTTGGTGTATTCAATTCATTTAAGGATCATTAATTATTAACTAATGTATTGCCCAATTCAACAACTTATTGATCGCGTTCTCCCAAAAGTGATTGTCATGTCTCCTCTTTGTTGGAATCAGATCAAATCAACAGATTAAATGTGATTTCTTGAAGAAGATCAACGGCATCAGATATCAATGCATGATCACCAATTAGCAACTGATTTAATGCCAAATTCAAGAATTTCCTTGCGAATGAAAAAAATTGATTTAAAAAACGGAAAACGATTTTTTTTTTCAAGAAGAAAAACATCAAAAATGGAGGTGTGACAGTATAAGTGCTTAAAAAGAGAGCCACGCTTAAAGCAAATATGTGAAAGCACTCTAGAAACCAGATGAAAGAACCGTAACCTACCAAGGAAAAACAAAACTAGAGGGTCGTAGACTTGCGTTTGACAATCCAAGCGTAAGGGGCACGATCCTTATAACAAACACTTTTTTTCATCTTCACCTAAGTGATTGTTTGACGGAACAAACACTCTCTACTAATTATCACGAGAAATGAAAAATCTTCTCAGGGAACATAGTCCCTCACAAAGCACGTATATGGTGGGCGGTTTAACGTCGCAACGTTGGCCAACCAAAAAAAAAAAAAATCCTTTGTACAGTACTGTAAAATACAACATTTCAAATATTGCGTATTTTTTACCAAAAAAAAAAGTGTATTTTAATATTTAAATAATCAATGTTAGCTCCGCAGTGTCTTGATCAAAGAGTTAATTATATTACTTCACCTATAAAACGTGGTTCATTTCCTTCTAGTAGAAAGAAGCGATACACTGGACGCGTCTATCATCAACCCCCATCAGTTCGGCTGGAGGTTGGTCAATGGCACTGAAGCTACAATTCAAGGAGCTAATGACCTAATTTAGCAAGTCTATCAGCAACAATAACATAGTTAGGGTCTTAGGGACCACGAGTGGGGCGTAGGATCTTCCCTTTTTCTCTCTCCATTTCCTTAATTTTAACAATACAATTTGTGTGACTTTTATCCCACCATTTAATATCATTATTATCTAAATAATTTATTCTATAAATACTGTTTGAGTTTTTGCGCGTGATATATATATATATATATATATATTAAAAAGGAAGATTCTGGAATTTTTTATTAAAATAAACAGTGTCATTTAAAAAAACAGATGTTATTACATTTTTTCAAACTATTTAATTTAAAATTGTATTCTTATGTTTCAACTTAAAATTATTATATATTTAATCATTATTTTTATAATTATTATAAATTTAATCATTATTTTTATCTTTATTGTATTATTTATAAATAAAAATATTAAAAATTGAGAAATATTAATATGTATATATAAGTATATTTTTTATAAATTTTAAAAATGTTCCTACCAAAAAATTCAAAACTGTTTATATTTTTTACATTTTTCAATCAATTTATAAATTTAAAAAACTGTTTCAGTATATTCATGTGTATATATATCAAAATATTAGTCATAAATTTCAATCAATATGTCACCTAAAATCAAAATGAAGTTTGCAAGTAGGGGAAGTGAAAAATGCTAGACCATATGTTACCGGAAGAACATCGCATCAGAAAAAGGTAAAGATTGGTTTACTCAACACTCACTGGGACGGTTTTTAATTCTTTTGGTAGGAACATTTTTAAAAATTTATAAATAATTAACATTTTTAATCTTTTAAATAATATATTTATATATACACATTAATATTTCTCCATTTTTGATATTTTTATTTATAAATAATACAATAAAGATAAAAATAATGATTCAATTTATAATAAATTGGATTTGAAACAAAAGAATAAAATTTTAAACTAAACAGTTTGAAAAAATGCAATAGCATTTGTTTTTTTTTAATGACACCGTTTATTTGATAAAAAATTCCAGAATGTTTTTCTTAAATGCACAAACTGAAACAGTTTTTTTAAGGATAAATTGTTTAAGTAATAATGATATTAAATTACGACTGATACTTTAATTTGGATGATGAAATAAGAGCCACACAAATTACACAATTGAGATTAAGAAAATGAAGAGGAAAAAGAGAAAAGAGAGAAGGAGAGACCCTGCATCATAGTAGAAGGAGTGGAATATCTCTCATCTTTTTATTTTATTTTTATCTTTTAAATATTAATATTTTAATATTTTACTTTTACCTTTTAAATATTAAAATGTTTTTGTCTTTTGGAGAATGGCAATGAAATATTTTTGAAATATTTAAATGACAAATAGGTTGTACAAAATGTAATAATCATTTTCTAATCTCTAAAGGCTTGTCATTCTCTAAATTGTGATTGACCCTCTCTTTGTGAGCTCTTTGATTTGCTCAAAGTTGCCACTAAAATGAACACCGACCAAAAACATGGAATTAACATTCAACATCTTCCCAAGTTCTTCTACACCATCTGATTCAAAAATCAACATGAACATGTATGAAGCTTGAGCCTTCTACTCAAAAGCTCAAATGGATGACGTGGTGGGACCATTCTCTAGCATGAACAATACCAGAAATCAAATGACGGTTCTTAGTACCTTTAAGCACCACAAGAAGAATAGCCAATTTGAGAGCGAAAGTCGGCACCCATTCTACCATAACCCCAACAGGAAAATCCACCTCCCCTCCAAGTAAGGGCCTTTAGGTGAGGATTTGTACTCCCTTTGGTCCAAAAAAAAGAGCAAGTTTGTATTGGGTGAGAATAAGGTGTAGAATAGCACAAGCTTCTGGAACCTCGCTTGCTGCCTGAGCAGGAAATTGGACGGCCATGGAGATCAGAGAGGAGTTTGGTCGAAGCCTGATAGCATAAAAGGAGTCCCACCAAGGATTTCATTGATGAGACTAATGATGAATATGAGAATAGTGGAGATGATGGTGCTGATGAAGAGGCCTACAAGTGAAGAAGGGTGGAGGTCAGGGACAAAGGCGACTTGGGAATAGAGGATTTAGATTTTAGAGTGTTGGTTCATGTGTTCTATCTATGATTCAAGAGCAACTCCGAAGCGAAACAAAGATCTCACAAAGGGAGGGTGAATCACAGAGAAAATACTGGCCAATATGTCATTTCTCAAAAAATCAAGCAAGTCTCTATAAACTATAAAATAATTATAATGTTTTGTCATATGTATTTATTATTTGAATATTTTAAAGATATTTTACTATCATTTTTCTTTTATCTTTTCCTTCATTCTCATGATGATAGTGAACAATTAGTTGTTCAAGTGGTAACATCATTTTATTTTTTATTTTTTAAAGTGGTCTTAACATAGTTGTGTTGTATACACAAGTGTGTATTTTCCCTCCCTTCATGAAGGGCTCAATTGGAGGTAAAATATTTTTTTTAAAAAACATCATCCTAATTAATGATGAGAAAAACTTATATACTTAAATTTATATATTTACAGTATTTATTTTTAATTAAATCAAGATATGTTGATCTTTTATTTATTATTTATTTTAAAATAAATTCTTATTATTAATATTATTAACAAATTAAAGTTTCCTTGTATTGACTTAATTGAATGAAAATAAAGTTATTTCATCTCAATTTATAAGACACCTCAATTACATATATCAATAAATTTTATTAAATATACTTTACAACTTTACCTTTTTAAAACAAAAATATAAAGTTTAAAAAATACACTTCATTAATACTCTATTTATAAAAGAATATTAAAGATAAATATGCACAAATGAGAAAAATAATATTAAGAAAATATAATTAATAAAATATTATTTTGTCAAAATATCTTTTATTTTATAGTGTCAAATTTTTCCAAAAGTGTTTTTATAAGGGGAGAGAGTATCAAGTATATAAGGCTACATACTTCAATTTTGTTTGGTTGCTAAAAAGAAATGTAACAAAATAAATTAAAAAATAAAAATAAAAATAAGATGATTAAAATATGAAGGAGCATAGATGAATTATATTTATAAAGAAATCATGATAATTTAATTCATAAAATTGGTAATCATGATTCAAATTTTTTTAAGAGTGTGATAATTCTTACATTTATAATATATAATATTAAATTTTATCATATTTATCGTAAAAGGAAAGAATGATTTAAATTTTAGACATTTAGCTATTTTTATGTTTTCAATATATTTCATTCCCATTACTTTCACTTTCCACCAGCCTAACAACAACACTGCAACAACACCTAAGTGTGTGTTTGGTTTTCAGTTTGTCAAAAGTCAGTTTGATAAAAGTTCATTTGACAAAAGTCAGTTTAGTGAAATTTAATTATTGTAACAAAATTTGTGTTTGAATATATTTTTGGAAAAATTAATTTTTTAGTCCTCCAACTTTTAAGTCACTTGTAACTTAGTCCCTCAACTATGACTCGCTGTGACTCAGTCCCTCAACTATAACTTGCCTATGACTCAGTCCCTCAACTTTTAAATCACTTACAAACTAATCCCTTAACTTTTGTTAATTTTTTTTTTCATGTTAACTTCTATCTCACATTAATGAATAAGAAAAAGGTATTTAAAAATAATATATGAGCATTTTTTTACCCCTCTTATTTGATAAAAAAATTTAAAAAAAATTAAAAAATAAGGACCAAGTTATAGGTAAATCAAAAGTTGAGGGATTGAGTTGCAGCGAGTTATAGTTGAAGGACTGAGTCACAGTGAGTCATAATTGAAGGACTGAGTTACAAGTGAGTTAAAAGTTGAAGGGTTAAAAGATTAATTTTCCCTATATTTTTTTAAAAGTCAATTTAACAAACTAAAAGTTATTTAAATTAATAAAAATTTGCTCTTTTAAAATATACTTTTTAATATGTAATGACCAAAAAGAATGTTAATTTAGAATAATTTATAATTTTTATTATATAAATATAATATAGTAGCAATGTTTAAAAAATGTGAAACAAATTTAAAATAACATAAAATTTAAAATGTTAAATAATAAAAAATATAAAATTTAATTTTGAAAAAAAATATGTCATAAAATTTAATATATTAGCAATGGTCACTCTCCACTTGCTCTTACCATACATAAGCTCTATCAAAGGCAACAAAAAATCGTACAAGGCCGTTGCCGTCGGTGTTAACATGAACCCCAGCACATATTGCTTGGTGGACTCACCTCGGGGGCGATCTCCAGATGAATGAAGAGCCAGCACACCAACTCTAGTGGTGAACAAGACAATAGCATTTATGGAGAAAGGGGTGAACTTTTGCCTGACGAGAAGGAAGGCGAAGGCGACGATGAAAGTGAGCTGGGTGGCAATGATTAGAGCGGACGTAGAGACGGGGAGGCAAGCTAAGCCATAAGCATAGAGGTAATCATCGGGGCAGGTGAGAACACCGATGATGAAGGCTGAAAGGAACAGTCGTCGATGAAGAAGAAGGACTTGGCTTGTCAAGAGAGGCAACTGTGAATGAAAGAATTGAATAGGGGAAGGAGGCAGACAGGGCATCTGCCGATTTGAGCCAGCTGGAGAGCCAAACGTGTTTGCCACCGTGGAGGAAGTAGAGGTGACTTATGAGAGGGCCACCGCTGGTGCCTAGATGCTGGAGATGAAGAGCTCGAGATCTGTGACTAGACAGCAAAGGAGAGACAGAGAAGAGAAGGAGGAGCGACAGAAGAGCGACGGACGAGCAACAGACGAGCGAGTGAGAAAATGCAAAACGAGAGAGGCCAATGTTGGTTGCATGTGAAGAAGAAAAAATATGAGGATACCATGATCTTTTATAATATTAGATACCAATTATTAATGTTCACATTGTCTGATTTGCCTTTCAAAAGCTTTTAAAAGTTGAGATACATTTAAAAGTACTTTTAAAAAGCACGTTTCATTTAAAAAGTATATCTCAAGTACCATCTCACATCACATTTCAAAAGTTAAAAATTATATTTGGAGTGTGAGACGTGAGCTTGCCAAAGGCACTTTAAGTCTCACCAATTAATGATTTCATATTTTAATTGTACTCTTATTTTTTAAAATATTAAAATATTCCCCGGGCATCGCGAGGGAAACAAGTCTACTTAACGAGGAGCATAACTGGAGCAAGGGGAGCGACGGAGCGAGCCATGAGAATGCTGAAGCAGACGCTTGAAAGCTTAGGGGCAAACCTTGCATCATCAACAAGTGGTATTCACACGAAATTGAAGAGTTTAGCTGCGAATTCGATCAGGAGATACAGCAACAATAACAGCATACCAGGCTCGGTCGCCAGGGAAAAAGTGGATTGCTTAGTGATCGGGGCTGGTGTTGTGGGCCTAGCAGTAGCCAGAGCACTTGCGCTCAAAGGCAGAGAGGTATTAGTCGTTGAATCGGCTTCCACATTTGGCACTGCCACTAGTTCTCGAAACAGTGAAGTCATTCATGCCGGAATCTATTACCCTCGCAATTCCTTCAAGGTCAGTATATCTGCCATCTATTTGTCTTTGTGCTGTGCCGTCAGGTTCTACTAGCTGATGCGATCGACTCGCTGTACGAAATTCGATTCCTACTTTTATCAAAACTTCTAGTGTTGAAGTGCCGTAACTTTAAAACTAGAAATTAAAAGGGGAAAAATGAATGTGAGTTAAATTTATTTCAACCTTTTAAATTTACATTTAACTATAATATATTTTTTTCCCTTAATCAGATATGTTGGGGTTGAAGAGACTAATTAAAGAAGAACAAAAGAAACAGAAAAAAAAAATTGACATAAAAGGCACCAACTATCTTACAGCATCTACCAAGTAAATATATTGTTTTCTATCATGCTGTATAATTCGGTTGTTTTTGTTTTACTAGTAATGTACCAAAGCATGACTGTAAAAATTATCTATTTAGAATGTAATTCAGTCTGCTTTGCAGGCAAGGTTTTGTGTAAGAGGAAGAGAAATGCTATATGAGTACTGCTCCAAGCATGGTATTCCTCATAAACAAACCGGTAAGCTGATAGTTGCTTCTCGATACTCAGAAATTTCAAAGCTGAATGATATAATGAATCGTGGGATTCAAAATGGAGTTGATGGCTTGAGGATGATGGATGGCTCTGAGGCCGTGAGAATGGAACCTGAATTGCAATGCATCAAAGCTATACTATCACCTCTTTCAGGGATTATTGATTCCCACTCTTTCATGCTGTCTTTAGTGGTATGCATTTCAAGGCTTCTGTTGCAATGTGCCAAATCTAAGTTCTCGCATATTTCTTGTATCAAATTTTTGCTAACTTACCAGCTTGTTTATTTGAAGTTATAATTGTATATGAACCCCCTTGTGGGTCCAGGGGGAAGCTGAGAATAACAATGCAATCTTCTCCTATTATTCAACCGTGATTGGTGGGCATCTTGAAGGAGATCAGATTTGTCTGCATGTATCAGAAACGAAGAGTGTTGAAGAATGGAATGGGAGGTCAATTTTGAATCCAGATCTGGTCCTTATCCCTAAATTTGTAGTGAACTCTGCAGGCCTTGGTGCCCCTGCCCTTGCAAAGAGATTTACTGCCCTACAAAGTAGTGAAGTTGTACCCTCTGCCTATTATGCTCGTGGTTGTTACTTCACATTGTCCAATGCTAAAGTTCCTCCTTTCAAACATTTGATATATCCCATACCAGAGGATGGTGGCCTCGGTGTGCATGTTACTCTGGATTTGAATGGTCAGGTCAAGTTTGGCCCAGATGTTGAATGGATCGACGGAGTTGATGGTATCTCAAGCTTTCTCAATAGGTACATCTTGAAAACCTCTCGGTTTCTGTTTCTCTGCTACTCCTTTCACCCTTCAAGTGTTTCTTGACAATTATTTCACTTATTTTTAACCATTCTAGCCCTTGCTTTTGTTTTGCCAATATCCTTTGGTTCAGGACATGTCTTCTTCTGCTTCTTCTTCTTCTTCTTCTTTTTCTCCAATCAAGCACGGCTAGTGGAAACAGGAATAGAAGCTTTTCATATTATACTGAAAACTTCCTGGAATATGCATATAAGCAAAGTTTTTTTTTTTTTTTTAAAAAAACATCGTAAATGAAATTATCTGCTTATTACAGCTTTCGATTTAACCTGCAAAAAACTAGTCGTTGCTGTCTCTGATAGTGTTTCAAGATGGTATCCGGACTTCATGTCCTTATAATGACTAAATGTTTTGTTCTTTAATTATAAACTTGACACTTGATGCACCTAATTAAATTCATGTCTTTAGTTCCAAATATCGTTTTAGAAATGTGTTTGATTTTGATGAGGTGGTTTAATTAAGATTTGATCCCAGGTTTGACTATTCAGTACCTGCAGAGCGTGTGGAGAAGTTTTATCCAGAGATACGGAAGTATTACCCAAACCTGAAGGATGGATCTCTTGAACCAGGGTATTCAGGAATTCGACCTAAACTTTCAGGACCCCATCAGACACCTTTTGATTTTGTGATACAGGAAATTCTTTATTTCTCTTTACTCCTTAGTTCTTCTTGTCAATTACTTATCTCTTGCACTTTTACCAAAATGAATTAGCAAATTGCATTTGTCAATTGAATCGTCCCATATTTTGGTTTGAGATCCTTCATAAAGGGAAAAAAAAAAAGTCTTGATGTGATTTTTGCAGCTATGATTCTTAGCATGTTCTCCATTTGTTTTATGAACTACATGGCAGCTGAAATGTTGAATTTGATTAAATTGAACATTTCTATTGGTCTTGAGAAAGTAAAATTACCTCTAGAGTACAAAACTAGACGTGCATGAATTGATGTCACATTTTTTTTTTTTGCGAGTAAGAAGCTTGGGGAAAAGGACAAAGCTAGTTAGCTCATATTAAATTTCTTTCCTCAGTCAAAATAATTCATCTCTAATTTTTTCTACCGCCTGGTGTATTTGCGCAGGGGGAGGAAATTCATGGGGTGCCTGGTCTTGTTAATCTTTTTGGGATTGAATCACCTGGTCTGACATCAAGCATGGCAATTGCAGATTATATTTCCGCTAGATTCCTACGATGATGCCTGGTTCTGTTTCTACAATTTGCGCATGCAAGTACTTGTGACAATGTAAAACTTGTAAAAGGTCGAAGCTGTAGCAGTATTGCCATGGACCGTCCACTAGGCGATTTTTTTTCCCTTCTCTTTTCTTTATCATAATTTAATTTTATATACATTTATATGTAATATAAAAATTAAACAAATGAATGATATATAGTATGATTTTATTATTATTTTTTAATATTCAATGATAAATTTATACTAGATATAACATGATTTATAAGGCGCTAGCAATTTATACAAAATATCTTTTTTCGGCCCGAATATTTTCGACTTAAATGATAATAAATCTAAATCCGATCCGGGAGGTGAGGTGATATGCTGATATTCAAATGCGTAGATCCCCCAGCAATCAAGCTTTTGACAATTGGAGCTGCTAAACGCAGTTTATCTAATTCCCACTTTATTTAATTCACACATAAAGATTACTTCCTACCGCGAAATTGGTTCATTTAATTTGTTAAAAGTGAAATACTTATTTGTTTAAAATTATGAAGTTTTTTTGGGAGAATTATGTTGAGTTTTTACATAAAGAAATTAATTATTAAAAGATTCGTTAACAATTGAATTAAGTTAATAGATTTTATGATAATTAATTTTTTTATGTGAGGCCTGCATGTAATTTTGTTTTTCTCTTTCCTTGAGGTACCATGTTTATTTAGCATAACATGAGAATGCAGATAGAGGCTAGGAAACGTATTCAGGAACAGACTGAGGTTTGACCCTCCGGCCATGCACCATTTTAGAATTGCTGAAAGAGGATAATATGATTCGATCGAGACCTTTATGATGGTAATTGTGGGTCAAAATTTGACTTGAGAAGGAAACTCGTAAAAGACGAAGATGAAGTGAGGGAGCAATGTAACATTCTGTTAGTTTATGCTGAAATGCAAAACCGTGCTTCTTTGTATCTCATTCCATGTAATCGATTATCCATTTATGTATATCGACACAGAGCAATCGTTGAATTCTCCTTTATTGTTGTGAGTTGTTTGAATTTGAACTCTACGCTCCCTACAAGTGGATAGCTAATAAAAGTGTTTACCATTACCATTACCATTATTATATCCATTCAAATTCTCTTTTCTCTAAATTATATTTTTATTGCTCAACCATTCTATACTTAATATTTATTAGGGGTAGAATGAGAAAGATAATTTCTTTCAAGACACGATCATTTCTTAATACATGTGCATGATCTCATCCATTGCTTATGTTTGGTATGAAGAAAATATATTATCCAAATAAAAAAATTTTAATACATGAATTTTAAATGTAATACTCTAAATCTAAAATTTAAATTCATGTATCCAAACATCATATGAAAATTAACTTATAGAAGAAAAACATGGGAGAAAACATGGAACCTAGAGGTGGAGTTGAACTGTCACTGTTCACAATTTATTTGGTTTGAAGCAACTTTTAATTATTGTATATCGATATTGATGCCAGCCTCCCTTTATGATGCTGTTCTCATCATGCTTATTATATTCCATATACAACCATCATTTTCCCCTCTTAACAAGTTATCATTAGGCAGCAAAAATCATTCTGCGTGATGTATTTTCGAAACCAAATTAACCGAATGTATCAGAGTATCAAAGTAACGATAGCAAGAGACCCAAGACTTGTAAAAACCGTACATGTAGTAAAACAATTCTGCATCAGATGATCATCGCTAGCACAAAACAACAGCACATTGAAGAAAAATATCACTTCTACCTAAAAAGAAAAAAAAAAAGGGAAGGAAAATATCAGCTTTAGTTATCTAAAGCAAAAGAGCGTTCCAATAATTGTGCAAAAATTTCTATGAATCCATGAAAACGAGGAGTGGGTGATCGCAAGGAAGATGTCAGAAAGAAGCCGAACTTGTTCTGCGAAGCTGATGCTTACCCTCAGCTGGTGGAACAAGCGGCAGCACTCTCTCTATTTCCTGCATGGAAGATTCAGTGAGAAAATCATCGCCATGACTATTGATGAATTATCTAACGAGTTATTCCTGCACTCTGGCTTTTTGCATCAATAGTGTAATTGTTCAGCAAATGCCAGGAAAATAAAAGAACAATGATTAACCTGATAACAGATCGTTGGTTAGAAATTATAAACTTTAATTAGCTAAGTTCTATGGTCCTTCGTGCTAAAACCTTCATAGTTACATTTTGTGTCTAGAACAGTCCTATGCATTCATAGACGGGAAATGGAGCTAATCCTTTCACCTCTTAAAACAGATCTTGCATAGTGTTTCCATGAACTGAATTAAAAAAAAAAAAAAATCAGTTTTCCCCCAACTACAGGAATTTCCAGCTTAGTTTAATATAAGCTTGTGTTCCTGAATTTTGGAATCTAATAGCACAAGACCTTGAACTCTCACCATTTTTAGTTCTATACATGACTTGCTTAATCCAAGATATAACACAGCAGATATCCCTGAACAAGCAATGGCCAAACCAACTCTTAGTTATCAACAAATATTTCATCCATTTATTACTTTACAAAGATATCAGGAAAGAGACCCGACCAACAAATATCAGTATACGTCCCAGGGGGGGGAGAAAGAAGTAAAGAATAATAGCAAACAAGAAAAACAAAATGCATATTGTCAAGGTATTGAGACTTACATGCTGTCTTCTAAGCCTTTCATTCTCCTCTTCTAAATGTGAAATTTTAATCTCCAGCTCATTTGTGTAAGCCTGTCCATTGACATAGATACAGTCAAGTGTCAACTTATAAGACAGATGCACCTCAAAGAACTAATAACACCATACAAAAGAATATAACCTGTTTTCTAGCTCGTGACCGAGCTGCAGATTCCCTATTTTTTATCATCCTCTTCTGTCTCCTCTCCATGGTTTTCTCAACCACATCTCCAGAGGCCTCCCTCTTCCTTCCCGGACTATGTGTGTCTGGTAACTTACCCATCAAAGAAGATGGTGACATTGTTGCCACCATATTTTCAGAGTAGGATGAATCCGAAACTGGGTTTGATACTGCTGGCAAAGGTTGTTGTTGAACTCCAAGGCCAGTCATTAAACCTGCCATTACATCGTGATTATTTTGATGCTGGTGCAGTGAAGAGAGCTGGTATTGAATCCAATGAGCTTGCTCTGAAATATTGTGTTCAGAAGCCATATTTGAATCCGAAACCACTCCTGCCTTCACAAGGAAATCCTCAAGGGTCATCTCACCCAATTTAGTTTGTCTTTCTTGAGATTTCGTCACTTCCCTAGTGTTCTTCTTCTGTTGCATATCTTTCCAAACTTCATCAACAGTTTTCTTTCTAACATCCTCAGATAATGTCAGGCTGCTCTGTCGATTCAGAGACGACCCAAAAGCTAGCTGACCAGTACCTTCTGCAGTGCCCACACTCTTGAGCAGTTCATCGAGGTTCATGCTGCCTAGTGGCTTCCCAAAATTTCCAAGCTGGTTTTGCACTTCATCAAGAGTCAGATTGTACAAGGATGATCCTTGGTAAACCGAAGATTGTGCCTTTGGCTCTTGGGTTGCTTCCCCTTGGGATCCCATTATCTAGGCCACACCACCGGCCTACAACCCTATAGTATATCTTTCATGCGAGAGATAGGTCCAATTTAGAAGTCGGCTACAGAGTGAACTGAAAGCCCACTGCAATGTCTAGACGGAGATTCAGCAAATAACTTGGTGATGAACCTGAAACCATAAAGAAAAACCAGAATATGCCGTCTAATCAATCCAAACGCAAACAGACTCCTTTGATTTTAAGGTTTGGTGAAAGGCGTTCACAAATTAAAAAAGCACGCAATATAGAGTGGGATGGAAAAAAATTGACCCCAGAAGAAAAATATAAACCAGATCAGATTGGAAATTGCATATGGTCAGTGAAGAAAAGAATTGCAGACTTCACTCAAAAGTGGGAAGCATCGCAGAACAGAAGGTCCATAAAGTCAAAAACCAACCATGGATGGATGAGATTAAAAGCTATCAACTATTTGTGCGTGTTAATTATATCATCACCACTTAGCTGAGAACAAAGCCAAGAATTTGGATTTGCACAGTAGTCAACGCAAACAAAACTGTTTCAGAAGACCGTTGCTTACAGTGTCAAAAAGGAATCAAGAGTTCATACATAAACAAAATTTTTCTTTGTAACTGCTTCAGTTTTGGCATTGCATCTACTTTACTGCAGCTCAGGCTCTAAACCTCAGGGGCAAAGATGAGGCCTTTTCATTTCCCTTGGGTATGGGGACACCAAACCCCCTAGGCGAGAAAGAAATATATTAATTATATTAAATAAATGGGCAGGATATATATCTAAGATGGTAAATTAACAAAAGAACCTACATTCCTCTCTTTCCTGTCTCTTAGGTGTTTTCTTGCAAGTTTTCTGTTAGAATTTATTTTCTGGTGAGTTCCCCCACATGTGCTTTAGCATGCAAGTCTTAATAAAAGATGGAGATGATATTTAACTAACCATTAACACGTAGTTTTTTTTTAAATGAAAATAATTAGACTTGATAGATAAAGACTATGATATAACTTCTTGGTTGAACCAAGAGGCCAGTGCAAGCCTGCAAGGGCTAACATGAGTTGGTGCATAAATTATGTGGATACGAGAATCAGTATGATAACCAGATAATTCTTGAGTTTTCACTAAGAAAAGGAAAAAACTAATCCTCAACTTCTCTGTGATTTTCAAGTGGAATTTCCCAGTTTGAAAACTGAGAACGAGAGAATAACTCAAAACAGAGGGAATCTGAGGAGCACATGCGCCTGAGACAGTAAAGATGTTGAAGACATGAAAAGCGAAATTTCTCAACTGGTTTTACAATGAACACCTGATATGTATTGCGGAACTCTTATATGTCAGCAAAGGTCTTCCATTAAAAGAAGAGGAGGATGAGGAGGAAGAAGATCATTTGGTAAGCCCCAGACAGCAGTCTTCATCAAAAATCGCGAAGAAAGAGAGCGTTAAGAGAGTTTAGCTTAGCTTAGCTTAGATAGGTATCAACTGACGAAATCAGTGACGGTTTTGGAAACTTCCAACTGCATCATCTGATGGTCTGATCTGAAATGGAATGAAAATGAAGAGACAAAGTCATAGAATGGCACATGTAATGCATGCATAAGAATACGCGTGGGCATCCCACCGAGGAGGACACCCACGTGCACGTGTTCTTTCATCAATCTACAGGAAATAAACATCTCATAGCACTCTCGATTACTCAATCTCTTTCTGTTCTCTGAGAAACCAAGTGGCAGGAACTTCATGCTCAGGCGATCTCTTTAATGTATTCCACCAATGAAAAGTGGGCATTTTTTTTAACAGCCTCGTGGTACTTTAACAGCCGTTGCTCAGAAAATAACTGAGATAAGTCACCCATGTTAAACATACTTTATTATAGTTAAGGTTACCAACTTAGCATCATTGTTTTTGATTGCCTCTCTGCCTGCGTTTGATTCATTACCTTTATAAAAGGTTGCTTTTTCGAGGGATTTAGGGGCCACTGCTCTGTCAGAAGACGTGGCGGACGAGGAGCATAAGCGGTTGGCGGCAGGTACGAGGATTGAAAACTTGTTTGCAGAAAACCCATTACAGAACAGAGCACATGATGCAGCGCATTTATGCCATGATGTGATAATAACTTGGAATATAAATAATCCCTTTCTTTATATCTTATCATTTTCATCTTTCATCATGCCCATCCCACTAAGGCAGGTCGATGTTGCTATCATTATATCTCCAAAATTTCTTTGTTGGATATTAATGATTCTTCACCTCACCGATCATTGTAAGTGGATCCCGTGTAGGTTCTGATAAATAGACCATACTGATGGCCATTTTATGAATTGTGTAATTTATTAATTTTTTTATTTTATACTGAGATTGATGTGGAAGAAATTCTTAAGCTGGGAAGGGAAATAAATTATTAATATTATACGCCAGCACTTGAATTTTAGGAGGCACGGGCTGATGAAGAGTTGCTTTTGGTTCTCAAATGAAACAGTATTGTTTCTGAAATAAAAGGAGATGGTAACGTAAATAGAAAGCCTATTTATTCCCTTTTCATTTTTTAGGCCAACTTTTTCTCTTTGCATATTTTATATTATTGAAAATTTGGGCCATCCATTAATAGGATGATATATTATTATTTATGTTATACTTAATTAATTAAAAATCATACTTAGCATTTATATTTTTTAATTTAAAATTGAAAAGGAAAAGGGGGAGGATACTTACATATAATCGGTTTTTATTAGGCGTGTTTTTTTAAAGATACTATTCAAGCTAAGATGAAATACTAAATGTGAGTGTCTTACCCTGTGGAAGTGTAAGCCTTATTCTACTAAACTTATCTCCCATCAATATATGTAATTATTTTATCATGGTCAAAAAATGACCTTTTTCATTCTCCATGAAACTCGTCTTATCCCTCTTGCTCGTGTTCTCTCTCTTAGTGGAAGTTTGGGAGAAGACTCTTCCAAGGTGCCATTAACTGTGAACAGAAGTTGGATTCTATATGTGATTCCAATCAACCACTTGAAACAAAAATGAGAAGTTCTATCAAACGGAAAAAGGTGCGATTAGATTTTTTAGCTGACAAGGCATGTGATTTACTGATTTTCATCTCCTTTCTAAATTTCTTCATATATCTTTTAAACCAAATTAAAAATTTACTTCATGAATTTTAAATTTAATAACATCATACAGCCGACTCATTTATTATATAAATTATTTTTTTAAATTTTAAAATAGTATAATCTAACTTTTGTTATTTATAAAAGTTAACTTTAACTATTAGTTGGTCAAAAAATAAAAAAAATCTCAAAAATTATAAAAAATGATAAAAAATTATAATAAAGGATTCAAAAATTATGGATAATGAGAAAAAATTGATTATTTTTTGTAACTTATGATTTCATCTTCTATCATAATTGGTCAACTGATATGAAAATTAACTTTTGTTAACAGCATGAGCTAAATTGCATAGGTTTCAAAAGTTGAGGAAAAAATTTGCATAAAAAACAAGTTCAAAGTCTATGGATTTAATATTAAGGAAATAATTTACTCATTTACTTTTTCTTTTATTTTCTTATTTTAAAAGTAGTTCATGAATTTTAACCAAAATTAACATGTTGGCCAAACAAAAAAGCTGAAGTAAACTATTTTTTATTGTACATATATACTCCCTTCATTCAAAAAGGTAAGACATTTTTAATCGAATCTTACCCCAGATAAAATAATTATCTATTTTTAAACTAACTTTATCTTTTTATATTTATCCATATTAAACATTTTAAAATAAATATAAAGTCACTATCAATAAGAATACTTTTTTTTAAAAAAATAATAATTACATCCCGAAAGACTAAAAATACCTTATATTTTTTAACATCCAACTCCTCAAAAAATGTATTACATTTTTTATTAAAGAGAGTAGATGTTTTTCTTTTATTTTAGATAATCTTATTCGAGATATGGTTCAATAATAAATATGAGTACCTCTTCCAAAAAATTTGAATCATTTTTAACACGTTGTAAGGAACTGGTTTCTTTTGTTACACCCAATTTCTCGTGAGTTTAAAATAAATTACAATAATCTCCAATTGATGCAGCAATGCCAAGTGAATTTGCCAATAAGTTGGAAGGCTGGGGCCTCGTATCTTTCAAATGCTTTTAAGATATCGTACTGGTGCGATTTGATTCCAATCGGCCAATTAAATTATCCGAAATCGAAATCGAAATCGGAATGGCGTATTTTTGTTTAACAAAAATAAAATGCTTTGATCAAAAGCTTAACCATTTTAGCAATGCATTTCTAGGCCGTTGTTCTCATCCTTGGATTTAATAATTTTCGATGTTCACGTCTTAAATTGTTAATTCAGCAAACTAACATTAATTTATTGCTTTAGGGTCTTCTTGTGAATGATGCCCTTCTCAAAGCGTGCAGTGCGTGAAAAGAGCCAATTTTATTTATTATAAAAAATATATACACTCACTAATGTTAGAAAGCAATAACAACCTGTAAGGTAGAAAAGAAACACTTACAGTACAACCAATAAAGCCAAAAAAAAAAAAAGAACAAAGAAAAGAAAAACAACAATACAATCAAGAAAAAAGAACACGCTAACCAATACCTCTGAGAGTTAGACTTGAAGCACAGACCTCATGAATCTTCTCTCTTCGCTTGACTTTGTCTAGCAGATCAACCAACAAAGCAGTAGGCAAAGGAGGTGTTGCTATGAAAAGCCACTCATTGAATATCATGAGGTCTACTAAAAGACACTATTTCCTCCGTGAGAAACCAAAGAAACCATGACATTTGGCCTCAATCCTTTAAGCAAAAAGAGTTCTGCAAGCCAAGCTTCGCAAGACCAGTCACAACCAGCACTAGAACCAGATTTTATATACCTGAAAAGAACTTCACAATTAGTTTCAGCATAAAGTTTCCCAACAAACCTATCATAAGCCAGAAGAGCTTCCTTGGCTGCAAGGCATTCAACCATAAAACTATCAACAGCCTCCATCCTTTTCCCCAAACCACCACAAAAACCACTACTATCTCTATAAACCACCCCTCCACTAGCCACACCATTTCTTTTCAAAGAGCCATTAAAATTAATCTTTATAAACCCCACCTCACGTGATCTCCAAACCTTAAACCTGTCAAACAGAGGCTATTTTCTTCTGTGAAAGCCAGTCTCAGCCGCCTCCACACCCCCACACTCCTCAACTAGTCTTGTTGCTACATCAACCACTCGTCGAGGCTCCAAACTGGTCTTGTTGAAGACCCAATCACATCGAGCCTTCTAAATGCCCCAGCAAAGGGAAGCAACAAAAGACTTCCCCAAATCATCCAAATCACTATTCCTTAAAAACAGCCCTTCAAGCCACACTTCCATAGTAGTAATGTCATCTTCATCAATATTCAAAGAGAGAAAACAACCAAACCAGGAACATTTACCCTATTAACACAGTAGAAGAAGATGCTTGACGGTCTCAACGTCCTCTCCACATACAGGGCATAATGGATCATTCGAACATTTTCTTCTAAACAGAGCATGCTTAGTAGCTAGCATGTTATTCAGCAATCTTTACGTAAAATGTTTGACCTTAGGTGGCATATTCAAACCCCAAACACAATTCCACACTGAACCAAGAATCTGGTATGAGGTACTTGCTCTGCTATTTACCAGAATCACCTCTTCCTCTTTGGCAACATGGTAGCCCGATTTCATACTATGTTCACCATCCTTCGTAAAGCTCCAAATCATCTTATCCTCCACACTGTGATTTGGAATTTTATGAATCAACTCAATCAACTCTTTACTAACCTTACCCTCTAACCTCAATAAACTTTACTTACCTCCAGTAATCAAAGACTTATCCTCCCTATTGAGACGAACATAAAAAAGACCATTCTGCCTAACTACCCACTTATCTCCCCATATATTAATTCTATTACCATTTCCAAACTTCCACATCAACTCTTTCCTCAGCAACTCTCTTCCTTCAAGTAAAATAATCCAACTCCAAGATGCTTTCCCACCTTTTTAGCCTGCAAGAAATCATTTTTTGGAAAATAAAGACCCTTCAGAACCTTGCACCACAAATCATTTGGGTTCTGAAAAAGCCTCCACCCAGACTTAGCTAATAAAGCTTTTTTAAAAGTTTGAGAACTTCTAAAGCCCATCCCTCCTTCCTTGTTAGCAGTAATCATTGAACTCCACTTCCTCCAATGAATCTGTTTTCCAACATGCTCATTATAACCCCGCTAAAAATTAGAGATCATACTATCAATCTCTTTACACACCTTGTCGGGGAACAAAAAGCATGACATGGAATAAATCGGGATAGAATTAGCTACTGCCTTTACCAACGCTTCTTTACCAGCAAAAGGTTAGCAATCTTTGTCTCCAACCTTGAAGTTTAGCATTAACATTTTGTTTCACGAAAGCCAATGCAGAAGACTTTTACCTTCCATAAATAATAGGTAAGCCGAGATAGTTAGCTGGTTCATCTGCAACTCTGATTCCTAAAGCCTCTTCCACTTCTTTAGTTTCAAGAGTTGTATTTGGAGAAAAGAATATGCAAGATTTGTCCAAATTCATCTCTTTCCCAGAAGCTATGCAAAATAGATCAAGAATCATCTTTAAAGCCAAGCAATTTTCATGTCAAGCTCTCATGAGGAACAAGGCATCATCTTCAAAGAAGCAATGAGAAAGAAGAGGGCCATCCTTAGAAAGCCGAATTCCCAGCAAATGACATTTGTCCACATGGAATTGAATCATAAGAGATAAAACATCCACAACAATCACAAAAAGGTATGGGGATAATGGGTTACCTTGCCTCACACCCTACCTGGAATAATTCTTGCTATCTTTCTATTAGATACCTGCAAATCAAAGATTACAGAAGAGACACATTCCATTATCCATCTCACTCATTGATCACTAAAAACCCATCTTCACCAAACTTCCATGAGAAAAATTTAATTAACTCGATCATATGCTTTGCTTAAGTCAATCTTCAAAGCCAAATCTGCCCTTGTCCCTTCCTTCCTTTGCTTCAAGTAATGAAAAAATCAATGAGTAATAAGAATATTATCTTGAATCTGCCTTCTCGCAGTAAAAGCCCTTTATTGAAAAGAAATCAACTTATTCATCAATCACCTCAATCTTGAAGTTAATATTTTTGCAATTATCTTGTAAAAACATTGCATAATCCAATATGGCAAAAATGATTGACAGATTTAGGCCTTTAATTTTTGGGAATCAGCACAATATTCATCCCATTGATCTTCTTTAGATTTATATGGCCCTGAAAAAATTGTTTCACCATTTTAGCCACTACCTCCTTGACCTCATTCCAAGCAGACTGATAGAAGAGAGCAATAAATCCATTCACCATTCTCATTTTTCAACATCAGAACTTTGTTTTGCAACCTTTTTTGAATAATAGTGCTATGGAATAATCTAGTATTTATATCCCCAAATTCAATCCATTTTAACCTTGCTTTCTGCCGCCAAAATATTTCCTCCTAATCCCTTGCTTCTTCAATTTGCCAAATCAAATCACCAGCCATTCGTGCACTATGAGTTGTAAGAATAGCTTCTTGACATTCAGCTAGCTTCCTTCTTAACCCATCAATCAACAATTACTATTTGGGAAAGCCTCCTTACTCCATTTAATCAATTCTCGTCTACAACCATTCAATCTCAACAAAAAATTATCCAAATCATTATCATCAGCCCCAAACAAACACTACTCCACCCCTTTTTAACTAATCAAAAAAATTCTCATGATAAATCCATAAAGCATCAAATTTAAACAATTTCGATACTCTTTGTGCCTGGTAGCAACTGTCAATAGCTAGCAAATTATGATCAGAACCAATTGGCTCTAAGTGAAAGACAAGAGCTTTAGCAAACTCTTCACTAAATTCAACACTTCCATAGCCACAATCCAACCTCTCCTTCATATTAGCTTCCCCTTCCTTCTATTGCTCCAAGTAAAGCATAGGCCTTTGAATTCAAGATCCAGCAAGCTACAATAAAAAAGAACATTATGAAAATAAAAAATTCTTCTCAAAATTGAGGGCCTACCACCCTCCTTATCTAATGGTGAACTTAAATCATTGAAGTCACCACACTAAGCCATAAACCTATCACCCCCTTGCCAAACTTCTCAGCCTATTCCAAACCATACCTCTATCTTTATCAATTGGTACACCATAAACAAAAGTAACAAACTGTGGAACAGCCAAATTGGTAGATATTAATCTACCATGAATAAAATTTGTTGATTGAAACAAAATATCAAAATCAACCCTCGTGCTCCACCATATAGAAAGACCTCCAAAGCAATCTCTCGATTCCACATAAAATTCCCTCTACGAGTCATACTTTCTTTTGATTTTTTTCAACTTGTTACTAAGCATTCTAGTCTCTATCAAAAAAATAAATGAGGTTTTATATTTCAAGGTGTAGTCCTTCAGATTCTCAACTGCTAAGGCCACCCTTATGCCTTAACAGTTCCAAGATATAATTTTCATGGCTTCTCAGGGGCTATTAAAGGCCAGTAACCCTCACCCTCAGCCATGTTTCTTCTAGCATCCTCTAAAAAATCATAAACTCCACCATTCTCATTTGCCAGCATATTCACTGAGATCTCCTCAAGACAACTTCTTTCATTTGTACTTCCCAACTTACTCTTTAATTTACTCATTTGCTTCCCCATAGATTTCTTGTTTATCCTATCCTTTTTCAACTGCAAGGCATAATTTGACACTGCCAAGCTTGCATAACTATCACTCTCCTCAATTCTTTTTTTCTTAATCGCTTCCCCACCAATTCCTCCTAAACGTTCCTTTTCAAATTCACATCTTGAAGTTTCTTCATAATTTATGAATCTGTTCCTGTCTAACATTCTAATTTTTAGATTATAAATCACTTGTGGAAATTTGAAGTTTGATTGAGGTGTTATAATTTGGGTTTATCTTATTTTGAGGTTTGATTTGGGAATTAATTGAAATCGAGATTGCTTGAGGTTAACTAGATGTTTGGCATTAAGTCATGGCTTAGATTGGGCCTACAATGATGTATTAGATTTAAACTGAGTCTGTGATAGGTGGTGGGCCAGATTTAGGCCTAAATACTTGGACTTAAGCTACGGGCTCGAGTTTGTGCTATGAGCTGCAGTGCACGGCCAAAATTTTAAACTCCCTATTTCTGTCATTTAATAGAATAGATAGGAGGGGGTTTGGTTAGGGTTCTGTTTGAAAATTTAAGGAATCTAATAAGGCATTCAATTCTTGAAAGTTAAGGCTTGATTTTGGTGCATTAAAGGCTTCTACCTTCTTCTCTCCATTTTTAGCTAGATTATATTTTTCATCTATGATGCTATCCAACCTTTGGTTTCAAATTTTTTTAGGTGTTTTGAGGTTAAAAATAAGTGCAGTGCAAGCTGTTTTGATA
>NW_026555485.1:0-66755 GCF_029017545.1 Prosopis cineraria
TGTTTGAAAGGAGAAGGGGGAGGTAATATATATCCTTAAATATTAATCTGTATTGCCATGAATCCCAATGACCAAGAATGGGAAATTGACACGGTAAGGAACTATAGAAATATTGAATATCCCAGAAAGATTTATTTTTATGAATTGTTCATTCAATTAATTTCATAATCTCAAATCAAATAAGTCGTATCTTGCTCAGACCGATAAAGAGAGATGAAGTATAGTTAAAGCTGCTAGTAGAAAATCAAAATAACTAGTTATAGTGGGCATGAAAAAGCTAAATGAAATATGTTCTTTTTATACATATATTTAAAAAGCACTTCCCTAAGTTTCCATTTTTGAAAGAAAGATAGGAAAATAAAAAAAATACCACTTGAAAAATACAATTGAAAGTTTTTGATTCATCAATCAATCAGTATAGATGAATAAAAATATAGTAAGATAGGTAAGAAATCCATTCATCATCTGTGACATCTACCCATCCTGTGATTCCAAATCAACAGATTCATTGAACAACTCTTAAGTTGAGTAAACTAATATAATAAGATTCTTTTATTATAAAAATAAGAACTTTCTTGTGTAATTTCATTCAATTCAAAAAAAAAAAAAACCCCCTTTTTTTCTTTGAATTAATATAGAATCAAATCGGAAAAATATCTATTTTGATCCTTTTTTTTTTTTTTTATTTATTATTTGGATTATATCTAATCCATTTTTTTTAGACTAAAAGAAAAGTGACTTTCTAATGTCCTTTACTTTACTTTTTGACTTTGATTTTAACTCATTGGATTTTGTAGTAGGTTCCATTCTCATAATATCTCCAATGAGAAGAAAAAAGGTATCAAATCGCTCGAAACTAGGGTTCTACATTTTTTTCTCTTTCCTTATTTTAATATAAGATAAAGCTCTATCCTTGTAATTAAGTAATTAAGCCAAGAAGGAGCCTTTTGGGTGTAATACAAGAACAACAATGCGCGTGCCACGAATCGAATATTGAGAAAATTCTTCTTAAAAATAAAAATGAAATTTTTGTTATTCTTCTGCCATTAAAAACTATCTATTACTACTATATCATTTGATGATGCCATGTGAATCGCTAAAAAATGTGAAGTGTATGGCTAATCTAATAACGAAAGTTTCGTAAAGGAACTGGAGCAGGCTACCATGAGACAAAAGATCTTCTTTTTAAAGAGATTCGATTCGGAACTATGATATGTCCAAGGTCCAATATTAAAATAATTTCAGAGGTTTTCCTTTACTTTGTTCGTGTCAACAAACAACTCGAACTGCCTCGACTTTTTTAGAATAGGTCCGAGTCAAATAGCAATGATTCGAAGCACTTCTTTTTACACTATTTCGAAAACCCAAGGACTCAATCGTATGGATATGTAAAATACAGGATTTTCAATCCTAGCAGGAAAAGGAGGGAAATGGATACTCAATTTCAAGTGTAAAACAGAATTCCATACTCGATCTCATAGATACATATAGAACTCTGTGGAAAGCCGTATTCGATGAAAGTCGTATGTATGGCTTGGAGGGAGATCTTTCATATCTTTCGAGACCAGGTCTCATGGCAATTGCCAAATACCTAGTTTTTTTGCAACCCTTTTTAAAAACTTTCTAGGGGTTCATTGGACTAAAAAAGGGAAGGAAGAAGGCGAGTCAGTATGCTAATTACTCACCCTCAAATCAGCCCTTCCCGTGGGTTCTTATCTGAATCCGAATCAATAAATAATTGTAGAAGTAAAATCTTAATAGGATTTGAAAAAGCAAAAGCAGCAAAGCAAGTCCACAAAAAAATATATGTATTTGATTTGTATTTTTATGATTAAACAAAAGGATTCGCAAATAAAAGCACTAATGCTACACAACAGCCCATAAATTGTTAAAGCTTCCATAAAAGCCAGACTAAGCAATAAAGTACCCTGTATTTTTCCCTCTGCCTCGGGTTGTCTCGTGATCCCTTCTACAGCTTGACCTGCAGCAGTACCTTGACCAACCCCAGGTCCAATAGAAGCAAGCCCGACAGCCAACCCAGCAGCAATAACCAAAGTGGTAGAAATCAGTGGATTCATGATAAGTTCCTTGCACCCAAAATAAAGAAAAGAAATAGTTAATGATACAATCAACCAACAAATTATGACTTAATTATTCCATCATTAAGATTTATCCAGTCGAAGTAATTAAGAATTCAAATTGAAAAAAAAGAATATTTATTGAACTATAATAAGATTTATCGAACTATTAGAAAGACTTTGATATTGATTTTTTAGTTTTTATCCACATAGTTTTTGTGAATCCCTACAACTTTTGTTCTTATCTTACTTTCCATTTCCAAACCATTCTTTGAATTCTTCATTCTTTTTCTTGATTTAATCTCTTCAATCATTCAAGATTCAATTCACAATTCTAGATACTAGATAAAACGGAAGGACTTTTATTTTTGAATCCGTATCTAAATTTACGGGCAAATTTAGATATATGTTTAGTTCATATATAACTAGTTAATATCTAATATCACATATACATGTGTTTTTTACATACCGTAAACCTATTATTCTTGTCTTACATTCAATCAGATTCAAGACATTTTTTTGAAACATCCACAAAATAAAGAGCTGTGTTATAGCGATTAGATTCTATACACCTAGTTTGACCCCTCCACTCCTACGCTATTTTTTTTAATCTCATTTTTTTAAGCCTTCTCTTCCTTTTATTTATCACGAGCCCATATGGATAAAATCAATCTAAATCAATTCGGTAGACCGAATTATTGCATAGAAATGTCAGCATTTGAGTGATCTAAGTTCATGTAATTTTATTTTATTATTATTCCAATTTGGTCAATCATTGAATTGAATGACTGAATGAAAGGAGAATCCGTTCTATATAACATCTTTTTAATCACACGTCATAAACGGAGATACCATACAAATTCTTATTTGTATTATTTCAAATTATGGATCCTAATATTATTATTATATTAATAGAAATTATATATAATATATAAATAGAATTTCTGTTTTATTAATTCTTTTTTTTATTTATTATATAATCTAAATAATCTACTCTTTAATGTTCTAATTGAATGAACAAAACAATCCAAATCCAAAACAATAAAAAAAGAATATTCATTAGAGGGAAGTCAAAATTGGTCAAAGAAAGAGTCTTTTTAGGAAAAATAGGAAAAAAGATGTTTTAGATGGATCTCTTTCCTATTTTTTTTTACAATTCCCCCTGGTAATCTTTTTTACTTTTAGACAAAATTGTATACTTATTTTATTTAGACCTTATTTGCATCTTTTTATTTTGGATAACCTTTTTTAGAAATTTATTTCTATATTTTTGTTTCATTCCCTTAAGTAGATTCTTTTGAACCGCACATACATTGCAGCGAGCTAAGATAAAAACAAAGACTATTTCGAAAACTAGTCAATGATGGCCTTCCATGGATTCACCTATATAAGACGTAGCTAAAGTTGTAAAACTAAGAGCTTGAATACCGCTTGTAAATAATCCAAGGAACATGACAGGTATAGGAACCACTAAAGGTACTAAAGAAATAAGAACAACAACTACTAATTCATTAGCTAATATATTTCTGAAAAGTCAAAAACTAAGTGATAAGGGTTTTGTGAAATCTTCTAAGATGTTAATCGGTAAAAGGATTGGGGTTGGTTAGATGTATTTACCAAAATAACCTAATCCTTTTTTTGAAAGACCCGCATAAAAATATGCTACCGACGTAAGTAAAGCTAATGCAACAGTAGTATTTATATCATTTGTGGGTGCAGCTAACTCCCCATGAGGTAACTGTATGATTTTCCAAGGCAAAAGAGCCCCTGACCAATTCGAAACAAAAATAAATAGAAATATAGTTCCAATAAAGGGAACCCATGGACCATATTCTTCTCCAATTTAAGTTTTGCTCATGTCTCAAATGAATTCAAGGACATATTCAAAGAAATTCTGACCGTCAGTAGGAATGGTTTATGGATTTCGAACAACTATAATGGCTGAAACTAATAAAATAGCAATTACAAATCAAGAAGTAATAAGTACTTGGGCATGGACTTGGAAACTCCCTATTTGCCAATAGAAATGTTGGCCTACTTCCACACCCAATATATCGTATAATCTTTTTAATGTGTTGATGGAACATAATAGAACATTCATATTGCCCTCTGAAAGAAATACAACTTTAAAAGGAATTATTTTAATTCAACCATCTCTTTTTCGGCTTGTCTACTTAAATTTTAGATTTTGAATACTAACTAATCACATAATATCTCTGGTTATTCTTTTTTGCACGATTCAGTAATAGTATAGTAACCAATTCCATAAATCTATGGAGTTCCCCAAACAAAATAATTTCTTTATCTTATTATTAATAAAAAATTTCGTATATAGCTAGAATGACCCTCAAAAATTGCAAATACTAATTTGGTAAGAATTAATCAGATTGAAGCTATAGCATCATCATTAGCTGGAATCAAAATATCCGCGAGATCCGGTTCACAATTTTTATCGATTAAATAAATCGTTGGAATTCCCAAAGTGATACATTCTCGAAGAGCCGTATATTCTTCTTACTGATCAACGATTATTATAATATCAGGTAACCCCATCATATATTTAATGCCACGCAAATACGTTTCCAAGCGAGATAATTGTCTCTTCAACATAGCGGCATCTCTTTTCAGAAGACAGTTGAGTCTCCCCGTCTTTTGTTCCGTTCTCAAGTCCCTAAACTTATGAAGTCTCTTTTTTGTAGTATACCAATTCATTAACATACCACCGAGCCATTTTTTATTAATATAATGACACTGAGCTCTTATTGCAGCCCGCGCTACTGAATCAGCTGCTTTATTTTGGTACCAACAATTAAGAATTGTTTTCCACTATTTGCTGCATCAAAAACTAAATCACAAGCTTCTGATAAAAAACGAGCAATTCTAGTAAGATTTATAATATGAATACCCTTACGCTTTGCAGATATATAAGGTGCCATTCTAGGATTCCATTTCCTAGTACCATGGCTAAAATGAACTCCTTCTTCCATCATCTCTTCCAAAGTTATGTTCCAATATCTTTTTGTCATTTATCCCCACACTTTCTCTCTCTTTTTTTTCAAATAAAAAAAGAATTTGAAAAAAAAGAGATCAGTATCCTGAAATAGAAATCAATAATTGTTCCGATGGAACCTTCTCTTCTACCGAAGATTGGCCGTTGATACACGATCAGGCCATTCATTTTTTTCTATTCAGTATTATCTTTATTACTATACTCAATAAAATGACCGCGTTGAAAGGAAAGGGATGAATCCGCTCTTAGGAATAATTAATATGAATATAGAAAAGAATATAGAATTTCAAAGAAATATTCCATTTTTTTATATTCTAAGACATTTATATTCTAAGACATAAAGAACATAACAATTTGAAAATAAGGATTAAGGAAATATATTTCAATCTATTTATTAAATAGATTATGTTTCTCAATAATCAATATGCGCATGGTGGATTTATATTAATTAGTTCTATTTATAATAATTAAATTCAAATTGATTATTTAAACTAAAAACTTATAAATTAATTCAAATTCAAATAATAAAATTTGAATTCAAAAATGAAAAAATCAAATCTTACTATACTAATTAAGATAAAGATATTAAGATAAAGATATTGATCATTAATATGGATAATATATCCAAATCTAGTCCTTCTTAGTCGAAAGAGATTCCTATGACCCTGATGAACAAAGTAAATAGTATTAATGCAAGCATAGAAAATAACATAATATTTTCCGATTCATGGGGATAGGAAAAAGTAGTGTTGTTAGTTTCAAAATAGGTAATATCAATAAAAGGCCATGTTATGTTTTTTAGATTTCTATCAATTCGATGTGAATCAGTCTTCTTCTGAAAAAAGGAAGTCCTTCCATTATTATTGATTGTTAATAAAGATAATAAATTCATTTCTTTTTCGCTTCTTTTTCTTTACCCCATAAAGATATTGAACGGAATGAGCTATTTTTTTTTTCCATTGAAATTTTTACAATTAACGTTTAAATATCCTTCAAAAACAAGTAAATAGATCCGAAACATATAAAATGCAGTTAATCCTGCTGTGGAAGAAGCTATTATTGCGAAAATTGGTGAATACAACCAAATATAAATACCATATATAGTTTGATAGATGGGGCTTAGGGGGTTTTTTAAGAATAGAAAGGAATGAACGAATTGAGTTAATAGATTTACCTAGGTTAAGAGACCAATAAATGATTTTTTTATTCGAAACCCATTAGAAAAGAAGGGACAATCAATGAGAAATCAAATCATACAGAAATGATAAAGAAGGCCTTAGCCCTGAAAATGCTATGAGGTGCTTGGAAATGGTTAAAGTAGTTGAATAGGAGGATCACTATGACTATAGCTCTTGGTAAATTTACCAAAGATGAAAATGATTTATTTGATATTATGGATGACTGGTTATGGAGGGACCATTTTTTTTTAGGTTGGTCCGATCTCCACGGGCTTATTAGCTAAATGGCAATTGGCACATACAATACGGCCAGTTGCTTCTCACGGATTTTCATAACCCTGCTGTGCAAAAATGGGATATGCATTTGAAATGGGTGCTCGAGTTATTATATATATCATGAGCGATACAGAAATTGATCGAGTAATCTCTTCCTTTATCCAAGAACAGTAATTTCTAGTTTGCATGGCCCAATCATTGATCCTGAAAAGTTCTACAATAAAATTTGGTCGGTCATTGAAGAAAGGCATGAGATAAAAGCATATTGGCTATTGATTGTGAGGCCCTAATTCTTGACTGGAGGGGACACCAAAGGCCTCTGCTCTTCCATCCCTTGGATAGATAGAGAGGGAGGGTAGAGCTTTTAGTTTTTTCATGTTGTCAAAGAGTTGAACAATGAAAATAGATGGCGAGTGCCTGATCGAATTGATCGGGTCATGTAGGAACAAGGTTCAAGTCTATCAGTCTGTTAGGATGCCTTAGCTGCATACATCACTGCACTTCCACTTGACACCTATCGTTAATGATAAACGGCTCATCTCACCGTGACCTTCTCTTGAATTCTCAAAACTTCTGTCGCTCCATCCCCGCAGGGGCAGAGAACCCATCGCTGTCTCAACTGTGCTACCGAAGGCTCTAGGGAAGTCAGAATATGAGAGTACTCATCTTGAGGTGGGCTTACTACTTAGATGCTTTCAGCCGTTATCCGCTCCGCACTTGGCTACCTAGTGTTTACCGTGGGCACGATAACTGGCACACCAGAGGTGCGTCCTTCCCGGTCTCCTCGTACTAGGGAAAGGTCCTCTCAATGCTCTAACGCCTATACCGGATATGGACCGAACTGTCTCACGATGTTCTAAACCCAGCTCACATACTGCTTTAATAGGCGAACAGCCCAACCCTTGGAACATACTACAGCCCTAGGTGGCGAAGAGCTGACATTGAGGTGCCAAACCTTCCTGTCGATGTGAGCTCTTAGGGAAGATTAGCCTGTAATCCCTAGAGTAACTTTTATTCATTGAGCGACGACCCTTCTACTCGGCACCGTCGGATCACTAAGGCTAACTTTCGTCCCTGCTCGACAGGTAGGTCTTGTTGTTTTACGCCTCGTAATTCTTCCTCAGCCAAGCTTGGGCAGAATAGCAGAGCAAGTAAAATATTAGTAGCATAGCAAAAATGCCTTCCTCGTCATTAATATGTTTGCTCACAGTAATTGTGGCCTCTCGAGAGAATTGATATAGATTATATTAGTAACAAGTAAATCCTTATATGTAAAGTAAAAAGTCTCGAGATTCTGGGGGATAAGGATAAAGGCCAACCGCAAGGTCTGAGATAACCCAGAAAGCACTATCAACTTTGTAAGCCTACTTGGGTATTGAGCATTTATTTAACTTATAAGAACAGAATCTCTTGTAATGGATAGTTGTAACTCCGGAAAAGAGACTCTGCTATATTTTTTCATACGTAGAATCTTCATATTCATATATGTTATGTGTGTATAACATATAAATTTTTTAGATAGATACGTTTGATTCGTGCTTGAGCCGGATGATGAAAAATTATCATGTCCGGTTCTTTTGGAGGATGGATCTATAAGAATTCACCTATCCTAATAACAAAAAAACCTGAGTTGAATGATCCTGTATTAAGAGCTAAATTGGCTAAAGGAATGGGTCATAATTATTATGGAGAACCCGCATGGCCCAACGATCTTTTATATATTTTTCCAGTAGTAATTCTAGGTACTATTGCTTGTAACGTAGGCTTAGCGGTTCTAGAACCATCAATGATTAGGGAACCTGCGGATCCATTTGCAACTCCTTTGGAAATATTGCCTGAATGGTATTTCTTTCCCGTATTTCAAATACTTCGTACAGTGCTTAATAAGTTATTGGGTGTTCTTTTAATGGTTTCGGTACCGGCGGGATTATTAACAGTACCCTTTTTGGAGAATGTTAATAAATTCCAAAACCCATTTCGTCGTCCAGTAGCGACAACCGTCTTTTTGATTGGTATTGCAGTAGCCCTTTGGTTGGGTATTGGAGCAACATTACCTATTGAGAAATCCCTAACTTTAGGTGTTTTTTAAATTGATTCAATTGTGAAATAAAATAGCATGATATGTGTAATAATAATAAAGTTTCTAGCCTAAATTCACACCCTTTTCTAATGGTTATAAAACTTATATTAAATAAAATATTCATTAGAATTTTTTTTAATTTTTTGAATTTAAAATTTACGGTCATTGCAAATTCAATAAAATAAAATTTATAAATTTAGAAGAATAATAAAAAATTCTATATAACTTTAATAACAAGAACATTTAAATTTATAATGACAAAGCAGCTTTAACATTTGATCTTGATAAGTCAAAATGATTAAATAATAAATAAGAATAACAATATTTATTAATTGAAAACCATTAAATAGAAAAATCATCAGTTAATTTTAAAAAATTATATTTTTTGAGATTTATCTAAACAATTCATAAATGTGGACATATAGCCTTACGAGGGTAATTAATCAAATGTGGCTTATGCCACAAAGAGAAACATAGACATACAGTTTATGAGGTAAGTAATCAAATATAGCTTGAGCTACAAAATAAGCGTAAACACACAGTCCATGAGGATAATACTAACCAAATATAGCTTGCAGCTATGAAACCAAATGCAAGTTTGAAACCTACAAATAACAAACGTGAGACCAGAGCTCACGAAAATAAAACTAACTAGTCATTGACTATGGCATGCCAAAGGCTAATGGTTATTAGCAACCAACGTTCTGTATAAAATCCTCTCCAAATTCATTTTCAAACATACGAGAAAGTCATCACTATTAAAATACAGTTTCCATTCTCAAAATCAAACTTATATGAATAGTTTTAAGTGTCAAAACTTGTCAGAATAAAATTTTATATCCAATGCTTGTGTTTGCATTTATTGAATAATAAAAAAAATTGCCAATGCCAGTGAAAATGATTTTTATCAATCTTAAAAGTATATCTCAAAAGGGGTAAAACATTTATATGCCACGATGTAAATGTTCTTCACCACCATCTTATAACTTAAAAATGAAGAAATTTAATTAAAAAAGTATCCACTAATCAACATAATTTTATTACAATAATCTATATAAAAATATAAAATTTTAGTAAAAAAATTAATTAATAAATTAGTTGAGACACTATTTACTTATTTTATATAGATTACCAAGCATACAACTTACCTTCAAATTGGCCCTTTTTGCAACAATTAGGGGTTCTTAAATTCTAGAACAGTAATGTCAGAATAGTGGAGAGAGAGCAGGTCCTATCATCGAACAAGGAAGAGGAAAAATGAACTGCACACCAATGCACAGACAATGTCGACAAAGATGAAGGAGAGCTTTGATGTTGTGCTGCAACACGAACAAAGGAGGAAAAATGGAGGATTTGTGAGCTCCCTCCAATCGGCAACACAAAAGCCAACAAAAAGGAAGTTGGTTGAGCAAAAATGGGCAAAAACCAGTAAACCCACAGCCACTCACACAAGCCAGTCAGCAACGTTGAACCTGTAGGAAGCAAAGACCATCGCACGAATAGGGGATGAATAGGAGAGGAAGAACTAATAGTTGACGGTGCGGATGAACAGCGGACCAACGACCAGCAACAATGAATGAGTGGCGACGCGAAGTAGGACGAAGAACGCCGGCAAACACGCTGGAAATGGAGAATAGAGGCAAAGGGTTCTGGAGTTCTCTCTCTCTCTCTCCCCCCCCTTGGTGTGCCTTCTGAAATGTGAAACAAGAAGAGGAATGGGAAAAATTTGGTGTGTTCTCTTTTAATTTTAAAAAGAGGGGCATTATGGTAATTTCACAAAACTAAAACCAAAATAAAAATCCTTCTTTTTGCATTAGCAAGAATCAAACTCATGACTTGATATAGATAAATTGTTAATGCAATTTCCACTAAACCAACAATCCTTTTGGTAAAATATTTTCAAAATTAATACAGGTACAATTAAAACATATTATTATATATTTTAGTTTTTCTTAAAATTCTTGAGTTATTATAGGCTCTCCTTTGGTGAATAAATGGGGTGCTATAGCCTTAAACTAGTCTCTTTTGAGAACAAGTAGAGACGAAATAAGATGATTTCTTTTGACAAATAGTGGTATAATCCCTCAATAAACAAATGGGACATATGTGGGCCAACCATCAAGTTCTAAATGGTAGTTTTATCACGTGAATTTTATGTCACTACTCCCCCAAGGAAAACTTTTGCCCTCAACATGGTCATGCAAAAACACATGCGGCATATCTCAATTATCAATGTATCATGCTTATCACACATAATATAACATTATTATGTAAAACTGCAATGTAACTCACAATAACTCACAATAATTACATATCCATTTCCTAATTAATCATTGTATTAGTATTCCATTATAATTTCTTAACACAAATATAAGTTCCATAGGGCAATTCCATATATCAAAGTAGAATTTTTTTTTATGATATAGCTCAAGTTCTAGTTTCATCAACATATCATCAACTTTTCAATGACATTTATCGAATCACACATTTCAATAATAACTTAAAAACATACACTAGCATGCACAATAAGCGAGAAGTGGTTACCTCTGATAGTCTAAGCTAATAAAAGAACCACAATTACTTAAAGTCTTGTGTTTAAGATTGTAATCAAAATAAGTCTACATGAGTTATATAGATAATTATTATTGTACAATTTCTTGAGAGATAGTGAAGCTAATACATAAGCTTAAAACCCCACTTATTACCATTCAGGTGGTGCATATATAATTCCATATCTAATTTTCAATCATCATTTGGCGTTATCAATCTAATTGAATCTTCAATTATTGATTTCTAATTAATATTCAATTGACAATAACTCCAAATTTCTATTACTCAAGTTTGACCCAAAATAACCGTATTCATTAGTGGTCAACAGAATTAATAATACGAGGAGTAATTAAGTTTAATTACATTTACTAAAATTCTCAATTCTCATCTCAAATTCTCAAAATCTTCATTTCTTAGCTCCATCACTCATTGGAAACCTCAATTTATCATTAAATCCTCTAATTATACAAAATACCGAAAATTCCTTAACTTATTATTAACCTCCAAAATACTAAACTTTGAATTTCGTCATTACATATTTCCAATTATATATATATATATATATATATTTCAATTCGGGTATAACAAAAGAATCTCACAATTCCTATACAATTATATATATATAGAGTAATTGCAGACAAAGAAATTAGTCCTGATACTGGTTGTATGTGCAAACGATAGATTTTGCTGGTGCGGGTTCTGTTTTGTTATTGCAAGCGTGGTCTATACTTAATAGAAAAACTGCTATTAGATTTTTTAAAAAAAGTTATTTTATATAGGATGTGTAAGAAACTGACATCAAATGCACAATCTCTGTCGATTTCTTTAAGCAATCAACGTAGATTATGTATTATCTACGTTGGTTTGATTGATATAATCGACTTAGATAACGCATACTCAACATCATCTGTTACTTAAGAAATTGGCGTAGAGTACTCTCTGTTAATTTTTTAACCAACGTAAATAATGGACATACTATCACGCTCTCATATCCAACTCTCTACTTTGCAATGTAAAATTCCCTTTTTGACCGTTGTAAAAAGTCATGCCTACTGCAGTGAATACACATCCTTATATGTAAAAGCATTGCCCACACACACACACACACACACACAAGATGTTCATGCAGTGAAAAATGAGGATGATACAATGGGGGCCGAAAGAAGAGTGATTTAAATATATTTTAATGAAAGTAAGGAAGAATTAAGTGGCACATGAAGATGATGAGCGTGGGAAAGGTATGTAATCCACTAATCGAGATTTGCCTATTAATGAAGACTATGAAATTCATGCCTTCTCTAATAATGATGAAAGGTATCATAGTCATAATGATAAGTTCATTTATGTGCAAATTAGAAGAGACATGTTGAAGAATTTCATATATGCGCATGCAATGTAGAGGAATTTCATATACTGAGGATAAGTGCGAAGGGTTGGATTGCCCAGATTCTGAGAGTGAAGAGTTAGATGAAGATGGAAGCCTTCAGAAGAAGTTTTGGATGTATAAGTTGCTAAAAGGCATGAATGGATCAATCTAATTGGGATAAATTGCCCATAATACATAAGGTTTGAATGTCCTCACGCAAGCCTTAATATCACAGAAATGCATAAATGCGCATGCAATAACCACAATTAAAATGATAATGATCCTAACCATATTATAGTTTTCACAAGCTTATCGACATGCAAATGCAAACTTCTTCTGTTTTTTTTTTTTTTTTTGGAATACAAATGTAAACAGCGTTAAGCAAGAGCAAGATTTAGATCCCTTTCTTCACTGTTGCATGTATACTATATCCGCCCAAGCTTCTTACTATTCTGCATCTTCCCTTGTTCCAATACAAATGTAGAAATAACATGCATCCACTATTTGAATATCCCACTAGAAAGTGACAACAAATTTTTCTTTTCATCATTGTTTATTTAACCATCTTAGCTAATCCTTTTGCCTAAAATCGCTGACTAACATAACAATTTTTTCACTAAGATTCATTTTGTTTATTGTGAAGAAAACATAATTGACAACATTAAACAAAAAGATGCATCTGCTAAATCTTTCACTGAGATTCATCTTTGAAGTGTATGAAAAATGAAATTACTAAAAGCAATAAAAGGAAATCAACACGAACACGGGTCAAAATTCTAAAATTATCCCAATGAAATTCAAAAGAAGGGTAGAGATTACAAATTAAAGCATTTTTATCTACTTGAAATGAAAAGACAGTTGATATACCTCTGAAAATCACTATCCATACTCAAGACAGGAAAAAAAAAAAAAAAGCTTTAACATCCCATGACAGTGCAATTATACACAAAGTTCCCTGACTGTCTACTGGCAAGTAGGTTCCATTGTAGTGAACCTTCCTCATCTGGGATGCAAGAATATACTTCAATCATTCTTCCATGTACACCACCAATGAAGATTAAAATATCTCCACAAGCCTTAAAGGCTAATCCCCAACCATTTATTGCAGCCACCCGCTCAGGAAGTCCTCCAATATTGAGCCATGAGTTTTGTTCTTTGTCATATCTCTCCACCACTTGTTCTTCATAATCTGCAGCATACAAAATGTTATTCACAACAGCAACTAAGGGAGGTGCCATGGTAGCATGGGATGTTCCATTCACAAGTTCATCAATTTTTCTAGGGAACATGTTGGGTATAACTCGCCATGTTCTTGTCAGGGGGTCAAATTCCTCTCCACATGCTAGTTGCATCATGTCTTGATCAACTCCACCAATTACATAAAACTTTCCATCCATGAAAAAACCAGAACACATTTTTCTTGCCTTATTCATGCTTGGAAGATTCTCAAACCTTCCTGTTTCCGAGTTATAAACCTCGGCTGAGTCTAAGATGTTGCCTAGTGGATCACATCCCCCAGCTATAATGGCAATTTCTCGGAGGCTTGCAGAGGCAAATAAGCATCTGTGAGTATTCATTGTCATATTTGAGGACCAAATGTTTGTTAAAATGCTATACTTGTAAATGATAGGAGACAATATATCTCTTCCAAAAACAAGAAGCTCTGTACCAACAGCTAAAGACTCCTTATCTGAACACATAAAACATTCATTTGAAGGCATCATGGGCAATCTCATCCAATGGCATCCATTTGGGTCAAAGGCCTCCCATTCCAGGGGGTTATAGGAGTAGTAAATCCAATGCTCTATTATACTTGCCTTTCTTCTTAGACGGTATAATAGTCCACTCTTAATAAGAGATCGAAAACTTCTATTTAATAAGGCAAGTGTTGCATAATCGAATCTTGAGCATCGAATAAGACAATTTATTGAAAGGTCCCTACCAAGTAGACGGGAAAGCAAACTTGAATTGATCGTTGTTTTCACTTCTCCATCTTCATTCTTGATGCACTTATTTTTTGAGAGCTCCATCATAGGATGAATAGTATTGATGCACAATTGTTCTCTAGCTCAACTGAGTTTGATAATTCTATCGAAACACAATCAGAAGGATCCTGACAACATCTTACAATCATTAATAAAGTTTTACAAAAGTACTCTTAATTATCTTTATTCAAATCAGTCATTGGAATATTATCAACATAGCATTGCCTATAGGATACTTATGAACACAAAATTTTATTGATTGGAAGCTCAATCATGAAATAAAAAGTTCAACAGTCACACAAATTTCACATCAAGTAAAAACAAATTCCAGACAATTTTTATTTACTGGACGTGGAAGGATAGAATTGAGTATGAATTGAAGTGTTGAAGTCATTGTACCCTCTAATGGAAAATAAATTGAGTTAAAAATTGAGGAATAGAGTACAAAAAATTGGAGCTCCTAAAATCAGATCTCTAAAGTTGGCCCAAGAAACACATCAAAGGAAGGAATGAAGATTTAAACATCAAACACATAAAAATGATAAAATCAATTTCAAAATCATAGAACTTTAGGTTTTTTAGCCTTAAGAAATAGCCTCGAAGTGATTATTGCACATCATTTGGATTTCCAATAATTCTACACTTCTTTCCTATCAATTTTCCCGATTTCAAATTCGAACAAATCACGACCAGTACAGGAAAAGGTTGATGAAAATTAATGAGTGATCAAACAACCATACAAAATAATAGAGATTTAGCAGATGATGGAAAAACTCACAAATTAGATGAAGAGAGATGTTGAGAATTTTTCCAATTCGACAAGCTTTTTGTTTCCCTGGGAAGCCTTCTCTATCTAACGCTTAATATCATTGACCATGTCTTCAATTCGATTGCTAGACTCTTATCTCTCTCCCTCAATTCTTTTGATTTATTATTTCTGTTGTTTTGAGATGTGAGAGTGATATAGTAATGGTGATTGTTTATAAACCAGAATTTTAATCATATGGTCCCACTCCAACTGGGCACAACATTAGGGATTGCGTGATTGCAAAATGCTCATTTTTGCTTGTATAATTACCACTTGTTTTTTATTCTTAATTCCTCAAGCAAATAATTTGATTTTCAGACATTCTTTTCATTTATTTTTTTATTTTCTTTCTTGTGATTTTCTAGTGGTTTTTCACAATTTGGTTATTTTATTTATGTTCTAAATATATTTTATTTAATTTTCAAAATAATTTTTTTACTATAGCATATTTTTGGATTAGAAAAGAAATAAAATATTCTATAAAACTAGCTAGAATGGTAATCCTTACTATTTTAAAGTTTAAGTGGTTGGTTAGTTTGATAGAGAATTTAGTGATTGAATGAATATGTTGTTTACATTATTGATGCTTAATTGGTTATCCTTGTTGAGATTTGATTAATGTTTCGAAAAAAAATGACACCATAATTTGTATTTTTTTGAATGTGGCAAGCACTAGGTTATACAAATTATATCATCTGAATTATGAGTTAAATGTCTTAGTCCTATCATTAATAAATGTTGCTATATCAAAGTTAAAAAATATTTACAAAATTTGGCATTATTATTTAAAATAAAAATTAATTATTTATTAAAAAATAATAAATATGATTTTTTGGGTCACTAATAAATACAATCTTCTATATATAATACTCCCTTCATCCTAAATTATAAAATACTTTTAAGAAAGATTCAAGGTCCCAAAATATAAGATATTTTGATAAAAATAAGGTTTCATTAATGATATTTTTTTTAATATTATCCTTTTCATATATTATCTCTTTTGAATATTTTTTTGTTAATGGAGTATTAAATGAAGGATATTTTTGAAATTTTATATTTTTGTCTTGAAAAAGTAAGGTTTTAAAGTGTATTTAGTGAGCTTTATTGGTATGTAAAATTTTATCTAAAAATGTCTTATAATTTGGGATGGAGGGAGTAATACAAAAGCTCTAATAATCTTACTATTTATGACTAATAAATATGCATGCGGTTTCATTGCTTAAACTCTATAATGCAATGCACTAATTAAATATGCATTTCTTTCATTTAAATTTATTTAATACTTTCTAGCCAAAAAATGTATTTAATTCCAGGGGTTGGTAGAATGCACACTCCGCACACAGTAATGAAGGTTTTTTTTCCCCTTATTTAATTCTCTTTCTATCTACCACTTGTCATCTTTTAAGATGAAAAAGCGTCTATCATTTTTGTGGTTTCAGTAAAATTTAAATATTCAAATTTTCTATTTTTCTTCTTCTCCCCCCCTTTTGTTATCTCTCTTGAGAAATGGACATAATTTTTCTAGAGATCTGGTTTAGACTGTGGGTTTCAGACTTCTTAAAAACATATTTTATAGTACCATCTTGCATCCTGCAAAGGATAGGGAGTTTTGTAGTATGAATGTCTCTTTGAACACCATGGAACTGTTTCGCATAATTGTTGATCCATTCCAAGAACATCATGTCAGCTAGCTGTTCAGTAGGTAATTGTTTCGGGATTTGCAAAATTGAGGGATTCTCCAAATTTCTAGCATTCACGAACAAAGCATCACCAATTGCATTGGGAAACCAAGATCAAATGAATGATCTTGAAGTCTAAAGATCATTTAATGGTGAAGAGTGACCATCATGGCATTAGGCTCTTGTTCAACTCCATGAATCTGGATTTGCACTTTTAGTCTCTTAGAGAGAGTTTTGTCAGTGAGCTTGATATTGAAATCAAGTGTGATAGTAAGAACTACACTTTCTTGGTTAAAGGCAACCAACATGACTCCAATCAAAGCGTTGACCATATGACTTGAAAGTAGTGTCTAACAAAACAACTCTGGCCGTGGTCGCCATGCCTTTCCTTTTTATTAAAAGATTATATAATTTTAGAATTAGCTGAAGATTTTTTATAAATTAAAATTTATATAATTAGGTTGTGGTTTAAATAATTTTTATGCATAAATAATTTTTAAAAAGTTTAAATTGAAAATATTATATTAAATTAATTTTTTTTCCAAAACTATTAATTCAAATTTTTTGTAAACTCCAAAAGTGTTTTTTAAGGAAAGTTCATGATTCATTATTAATTTTAACTTTTTTTGTAATGGCGATGACTGCTAATTGGGAGAAAACCCACAGGCATTGGATGCAGGACTGTGCATGTTCTAGTTTGGAGCCATCTTCTTACATGCAAACTTGCAAGTGTGTCGTGTAGGCACAAAAGCGATAACAAAAAGTTATTATCAACAGCCAAAAGCCAACATTCAAAAATAAAGTGTCTTCAACGACTAAGAATTATGAAACAAGTAGTCCTGGAATTCATTATGCAAAAAACCATAAGCAAAATAGACAGTAAAACACATCGAGTAGCTTCGAAAAAGAAAGGGAAACATAACACTACCCATTTCATGTTTCTATTCTACTAGCATCACCGTATCTCCAAGAGGCAAGCCTTTTTGTTGATAAAGCGTGAAACCAAGACCAAAGCTTTAATTTCTATGTTGACAAAAAGGTAAAATATCAATTTGACAACTAAACTATAAAATCACGAGCTTCTAAAACTTTATTAAACTCATTTTTTATATAATATTTCCTTCAACTTTTAAAAATAGTATAATATAACTCTTATCATTAATAAAAATTAATTTTAATCATTGATTGATTAAAAAAATGATAGAAAATAACTTCAAAAATTATAAATTGGCCATTTATGTAATTCTGCGCCTTGGTTTGTACTTTTTGGGTCATTTTCTGTATTTTTTTCTATTTATGTAATTTTTTGATACTTTTTTATCATTTTTTTGTCAATCAATAATTAAAGTTAACTTTTATTAATAGTAAAGGCTACATTACACTATTTTCAAAAGTAAGAGGAATAATATATAATAAATGAGTTTAGAGTCTTAGACACTTACGGATGTATAATTTAGAGATTAAATTACCCTTTAATGTAATAATTGAAAAAAATTCAAGAATTCAAACAATGCAATAAATTTAATTTAAGCATCAAAAGAGAAGTTGGTATAAATTTTAAAAAATTAAAATAAAAAAAATTAATTTTTCTTGATATTTTGACTTAAATTGTAATAACCTAAGAATTTTAGTAAAATTAAAATTTGTGATAAAAATTTTTAATTATATTTAACTTAAAGTTTTGAAAATAAATAACATGAGAGGGATTTGTGGTCTCGTGAAAATTGTGTGTTCAACCTATTACAAAGTTTTGGGTTCAAATATTCTTTGAAATAAAGGAATTTTATTCTCTGATGTTACCTAATTGCTAAAATGCCATCAGAAATATTTTAAAAAAATATATAACAACACGCACACGGCACACATGACGTCATATGATATTATATATTCCCAATCTTCATTTTTGCTTCAGCAACAGTGAGAGAGAGACAAGTGATTGGAATCCAGAAGCTTCGTTTTCTTCCTTGTTTCTCCATCGTTCGTCTTCCTTCATCGTTCTTGTTCGACGCTGGCGACCGTGATTATTTCTATCTGCAAGTTCGTTCTCGTTTTGACGTCACCAGATATCTCTCCTCCTCCCCTGTTTGCGCCGTTCTGTACTAGTATGAATGAGAGAACATTGATTCCTTGTTCCATTCCTCTTATATATTTCCTCAATTCATCATAGCTTCTTCTCCTGCTCATTGCATCAGTTTGGTTGTATGTGTTCATTATTGCCTTTTCCCTTTCTTTACTTCTCTGCAGCAACTAGAGGGGGAAAAAAAAACAGAGTAGAGTTTTGGTTAGCTAAATCGTTGAGGGGAGAAGAGCTTCTACTAGGAGGTATTATTCATGCATTTTTTGGTTGTGTATTGATGAAAGGCTGAACAATATAATATGATTTTTTTCCTTTGTCTTTCAAATCTAAATTATGTCTATAAATTAGAGGATATAATTTGAAGAATGAATTTAAAAATTAGTGAACCATGTGAAGATTTGTTGTTGTGATTATGTGGCTTGAATAAAGGATTAAGAAAGTAAGAAACTTATTGTATTGGCTTATTTTGTCTTGTACATAAGGTGTTTGTTAGAATGTTTGAGTGAAAATTTTTGTTTGAAGGAGTGGCTAAACCCTACAAAATTAATCATAGTTAATTTTCATATTTGGGTCACTAGTTTTTGTGTTTTATACACATATAAATAAGTAAGTGTATGATTATTGTATAACTATTAGAAGGGTGTGTCTTAAAACCTTTTGAGAGTAATTCTTTAAAGATCGATGGATGGTAGGTGGTAAGTTGTAAGTTGTTTGAATATGACAAAGTTTTAAAATATTTCTTAACTAGCTAAAGCATATTTTAAACATGATGTTTGAGAAATATTAAAGTTTCATCTTTGAAATACTTGTGGAGTGTTTGATGCGATATTTGAGAAAGATTGAAGTTAATTTTTTTTTAATTTTTTTAATCATTTTGGACTAAAGATTTTAAATGATAAAGTATGTAAGAAGAAATGACAATGACATTAATTGAATATTAGGAATTTAGAGACCAAGCATTGGTACAAGAGTGCTAATTAGGAATAAGTTTTACATCTGAATATATGACAGGTAAATGGATAACGTCCCAATTAATTTATCAATTAAATTTTCTTGAAATTTTTCTTAAAATATCTTTATTAAATGCTTTATTTAAAGACTTTGTTATTATTTTCTTTACCATTTACATAGTCATCTTTACTTATCCTATTTTTATTCAATTAGTTTATTACTAAAATCATTCTATTTTATCAAAAAATTATGCTACTAGATCCAAGATGTAATGAATCGATGATTTATTCAAAATAATTCTATTTTTTAAATTTTTAATTTTGTATTTGATTTGAAATTTGTTAATACGGTAATTCATGCATGGAAAAATTGTTGGAAAAAGGAGTTGATAATTGAACTTTACATTTTGAAAAAAATGATTTTAAAATGGATGTTTAGATCCACACATGCTTGATTTGGATTAAGGGGACTAAATTTAGAATGTTGGTTGTTAATAACAGTTTTATTAGCCCTTGATGTGCCATGATAGCAAGGTGTTTATAAAAGGTGCTAGCCCTATGTGTAGGCCAACACATATGAAATGGAGGGATGATTGTTTATGAGAATCGTATTCACACTTGTTTTGTGAGTTTTGTGCCTATACTTATTTCATGTTTTTAAGCCACGCTTATCGATAACTTATCCTTGTGAATTGTGTGCCCATGCTTGTTATCTGCTCTGATAAAGTCTCGTTAAAAGAATATTTGAAATTAATATTTTTTAAAACTAATTTTGTTAAACAAGATGATTTTTATGAATGAATTTTTTTTATAATGAGCTGTGCTGTTTTTATCTGTTTTGTATGAATATGGCAGTTGGAAAGTGAAATCGTTTTCCTTACATAAAGATGTCTTTAGATTAAGTTTTTAAATGAAAATTATTTGATTTGAGTTATGCAGTCTTGCTATTTTTTATGACTAATTTAGTTAAATTCATATTTATTCCATTTATAATTCCTTATTGTATTTCCTTTAACTTTAATTTGAAATGTTATTCACTAGAAAAGATATTTTTGGCCTCAGATGGTACTGAACATGTATCTCAAGATATTTATTGAGGAGTTTTATTATTGAACTAAATTGGAAGAGTTATTTGAAATAAGTCTCAATTTGATGAGAATTTCAACTTTGTATTTTTGTCTGAGTCTAGCTTTAGGTGCTTCACATAAATTGTAAGTAGGATCCTTGTCTTTCTTTTAATGTTGTATATCTAATTTTATATTGTAAATTATTGTTGTAGTAATTTGTAGAGGTCCTATTTTTAGAAGAGGTTTTTCCAAAATTTCTTTATAAGTTCATGATTTTTGGTTTATATGAAAAGCATGGTAAGAATTTTTAATCATCACACTAAGGTGTCTAAAATATTGACTTAGGAGTCCGTCAAGGTTTAACGAATGTGAGTTTTGCACCTACATATCCTGTGCCGTTCAAACCTAATTTTTGGGGTGTGACATTTAACCCTTGACAGAATTCATTTTTGAAAAGTCCACTTTGGCCATTGTAAAGAGATTTACATTTAAATATATTTTTTTCAAAAGTAAAAACAAAAAATTATTATGATAATATATAATAATAAAAATACTTTTAAATATATAACTATCATAAAGTATAGGAAAAATGACAATTAGGGACCTTACAAGAACAATTACTAACCTTGAATTATTGAAATTTTAATGATAGACCATGATCCTTACTTGAAATTATTTTTTGTTAATTGGCTTAAGATTCATAGTAGGTTTTTGTAAAATTTCAACTAATATTACAAAAATTTTCAAATATCTTTTTTTGATTTCCCAAGAACTAGTAAAAAAAATAAAAATACAAGTGATAGGCTTGTGATTTATAATTGAATCTTATAAATTATCAATTGATGTTATAAATAATTCTGAATGTATTTTATAGGTTTTTCAAATGATTTATTTATATATTAGCAACAAAATTATATAAGCGATAGGCTTGTAATTCAAAACTTTTTCTTGTAAATTCCTAACTAATGTTACAAATAATTTGAAGTGTATAATCTTGATTTCCTCCCAAGTGGTCTATTTGTATATTAATAGTAAAAAATTGATATTCACAACTAATTCTCATAAATTATCAACCGACATTAAAAATAATTTCAATTATCTTTTGTTGATTTCTCAATTGATTATTTGCATTTTTTTAATTGCATGTAAAGATCATTGTCTGTTAATGAGATTTTAATAATTCAGGACCTATAATTGTTATTAATACTCTTATGGGATCTTTAATTAACATTTTCTCTAAAATATATGTGTTTTATGATATGTAATCTTTCATTATATAAAATTTAATATGATAAATAATTTGTATTCTAAAAAGTGTTTAAATTATATAAAATATAAAAGGATAGAAAAAACATATATAATAAAAAATTATAAATCATATAAATTTGATATGTTAAAGAATAAAAAGAAAAATAAAAAATGTAAAGTTTGGCACGTTGAAAAAATTATATATAAATACTTTCTTATGTAAATAATGTAAAATTTGATATGTTTTTTTTTCAATGATGTAATATTTGATCTCTAATTGAATCACACATCCGGCCACTGATATATCTTGAGGTGGATATGAAAAAAAAAAAAATTCTTGGCTAAAACAAGTCAATTTTATTAATATCAATAAAGTAGATACAAGCCAAAACCCAAAAAAACACTAAAAAATAAAAAATATAACAATACAACTTAAACATACAACTTACTACTACTACAACAACAAGTCTTATCTTATTAGGTGGGATCGGTAAACACACAGCTTACTAAAGAGAAAAAACAGATGACAAAACAGGAAACAACTAATAAGCTAAATCCAGAAACACATTCCCTTTGAAGCTTTCAATGCAACCCAACTCCACAGTTTTATTCTATGCTCTAAAAATCAGAGAAACCACCACATTGTTGCGTCTTCTAACACTGCTATGATATCCTCCACTACTGTTTATGCATCCCACTCACACGATTCCACCCTTGTCTCCTTCACACATGGTGCCAAGTTTTCACTTTCAGTCTCAATTACTACCTATCTATTAGTAAATCTATTCATGATACTCAAAGCCTTCCTCACGGCCAGTGCTTCTGTGGTAAATGTAGAAGCTACATTTACCTTACTAGCAAAACGTAACCATCAAGCATTCTTGCATCAACACTTCTTATTATAATTCCAATCCCTGCTCTTCCCTCCTTTTCATGGTAAGATCCATCCACACTTATCCGTGAATTAAATCAGAACAAGCAGTAACAGGCTACTTCTTTATTCTTCCATATCCCTTCTTCTCAGTTTCTACAGTTCATTTCCTATTAGCCGTCCAAACCTCTTCAACCAGCTTAACAACATCCCACATAACCCTAACAGGCTTAGTCTCTCCTTCTTGAAATGACACGATGCACCTATCCTTACACACACCAACAAAATTAAACAGTGCCAATAAGAGCCTTCTCATATTCACCAAGGCTACTCTCAGTCCCAATCAAATGACACGACCACTTGTTAAACCTAGAAATACCTTATCAGAGCCAATGGACAGCTCAAAGCAAACTCTTTGTGCCCAATCACGCATTAGTATATAGTTTTCAATGGTCTCAACTTCTGTATTGCAGATTCTACAAATTGAATCCACCCCACATTTTCTTCTAAATAATGCTTCTTTTATAGCCATGCCACCAGTTACTGCCATCTACAAGAATGTGGATTGAATTTTATTTTTAATCTTTATAATTTTATTTTTTAAAATATAGGAATCAATATTTAAGAAGTTAAAATTTTAGGGACTAAATTATAAAGGCAAAATTCAGAGATTGATTTATAACAGAGTTAAAATTTCAGGGACTAAGTTATAATGAGTTGAAGTATAAGAACTAAGTTACAATTGGTTCAAAACTATAAGGATCAAATAATTAATTTTTCCTTAATTTTTTTCACAAAGAAACATGAAACCACCAACATAGTAAAAATATAATAATATTGAAATGTATCTCAAACGCAAATGTACAATATTGTAGGAAACTGTATATTAATATCATTCAACAACAACAACAAAAAGTTTTATGTCCTTAGGACGGGCCAGTTACAAGGAAATTGCGCAAGGCCATTATGCTTTATCAGTGACTACGCCTTTGGTTAACTTATTCATTTATACTACACAAACCACATTAGAGTGAATCCTAATTGTCTAAACACACCAGTGAGGGATCTGATTTTAGTGGATGGCTATTAGGAGGAGGCTAATCCTTCTTATTTGCTTAATTCCCTTATGAGGGTGACAATAGTGAGATTAAACCCAAGAAAAGCAGATATTAGGCCTATGATTCTCCACGGGGTGTTGAAATGCTTGAGTTGCAATTCGGCGAACCAAATGCTTACTTTATCATCGTAAATTTTCTCAATATTGTCTCTCACACGATCATACTTTCCTGTATGAAGCACCAAGTCGGTGCTCACTGTGTTGAAGATTTTCGCCACTTCATCATCGCTTCCGAGAAGGTTGTTCAGAACCCTAGCTTTCCTTAACGCTTTGACATCATCTGCATTATCTATCAAGGAATTCAGGAACCACACATAGTTACTGATCTCGTAATTGTTCCTGAAGTCTGGGCACATCTCGTACGCTATCATGTTCAAGAATGTTTGAGCTGTGAAGTCATCCATAGTGAGCCGAGAAAGGTAGAGCTTCAGACCATCAACATGGATGCCTGTGAGACTTTTCCCAACGTTTTCCTTAATTTTAAAACCTGATGTTCAAAGTTCCTGTATGTTACTATGTGTTGGCAGCTTTTTCTTCTTTTTCTTTCGCTTTGATGATTTGTCATCGGACGGCATGCCTCCTACTATATGTTCCTTCTTTTTATTATTATCTTCAACCACGATCATCATGCGCAGAAGATCCAGCAAATGGTATGGCTGACGCTGAGTTGTTTTCTCTGACTTGATGATGCTGCGCAAATCAAGAAAACTTTGCATGAAGGCTGTCATTGTAGAATTGTCCTTCTTGGTTAAAATCATCAACACACGATATGGAAGCTGGTTCTCTAACAAGAGCAGATCATGCAGTAAGATAATGTCCTGTTCTTCTAATTTTGATTGTTTCGCTTTATCCATGACATGAAGTACAGCACACCCATCGACAAAAAAGCTCCAGGCAAGTTCATCGTCGTTGAAGCCTTGAAGCGCATCCTTAGTGTAGTAATCCCTCAATTTGTGGATTTTAGAATGGATCTTATTTAGTAGACACTGAGCCTCTTGCTTGTCTGTCTTTTGATCTTCCAGGTAAGTGTATGCCCATATTTTCTTGTATTCTTCTCCTTGGTCAAGATTCAATCTTGTTCCTTTCGATTCTTCTGATGATGAATCCGCCGATGTTATTGATGTCCCTTCTTGTAGTGCTCCATCACCTTTGAAATGATGAATGGGACCAATGGATACCACCTTAGGGAAGTAATACTTGTCAAAGTCAGATCTTTGTCGAAGATAAGCTGGCACCTGTTAAAGGCATGAATAGTAAGTCACTCTTGATTTCTGGGATTTTCTTGTCTAATTTTCTGGAATGAAATTCTTCAGTGAAGAAGAGGACCTAATTTTTTGACGAAAGTGTTGCTTGGAGTATAATCCAACATGGATGCTATCACGGCAAGCTAACAAGACAAAAAAGGGTGAAATTTTCAAAGTTAAAAGTCATAGCGGTAAAAGACTGACAACAGGGTAATCTTCGTTGAGGCGATATTGTACCAAAAATAAAAATAAAAATATGAGGTGTGCCTGCTTGAAAACTTTGAGAGTAGATTTGAACTTCTACCCCAATAAAATGTGGCATTGTGTTCATTTTTCAAAACGTGGCATTGTGTTCAAGGTGTACATATATGTTTTGTCAACAAGGTATTTTACCAGTAAGGGGGAAAAAAAACTATCAACCTGAATTAATGATCAATTGACAGTAATGTCACAAGTTATATAAGTTTATCATGATTTGCTAACTAGAGTACACTCATCAGATAAAAAAAAAAAATCTCTTAGTGTACACTATAATCGTCAACATTAAAACATAGTACACATGTTCTAATTAAGAAAATAGGAGGATTAAATGGATGCCATTCAACTTGCCAATTACTAAGGACTCGTTGGAGAAAAAGAAAAATGTTTGTCAACCCAAATTAATTGTAAAGCGATGTCATTGTCAAAGATTATTTATGTATATCATGGCTAGTTATAGAACTGATTGACCAACACTTATATAGGCCCCGTTTATTTTAGCTTATTTCATGAAAAAAATCACTTAATTTTTGAAAAAAAATCTATTTTATGAGTTTTTATTATGTTTGTTTAAAATTTTAAAAATAATCAGAATTAAAAAAAGAGTATATTTTTTATTATTTTAAGAAGCTACTTTGAGTAGCTTCTTTATAAAAAACAGACATTATTTTATATTTGGTAACAATAATTAAAAAGTGATTATTAGTTAGTTATTTTTAAATTTTATTATATCTTCCTTAATTTTTGTTTCATAAAAGTGATTTAGGAAAAATTAATCATTTGATCTTTATAGTTTTGACTTAGTTGTAACTTAGACCCTGAACTTTGGCTCGTTATAACTCAGTCCATAAAGTTTTAACTTGGCTGTAAATCAGTCCCTAAACTTTGCGCCTTGTAGTTTAGTCCCTAAAGTTTCAACCTCTTAAATATTGGTCTTTTATATTTTAAAAAATAAATTATAAAAATTAAAAATATTTTAAACTTTATTATTAATATTTTAAATTATTAAACCCTTTTAATCTTTATCAATATTATAAATATTAAAATTTTAAAATATTTTTAATTTATAATTTTATTTTTTAAATATAGGGACCAATATTTAAGAGGTTGAAATTTTAGGAACTAAATTGTAAGAGGTAAAGTTTAGGGACTGATTTATAATTGAGTCAAAACTTTAGGCACTGAGTTTTAACAAGTTAAAATTGAGAGATTGAATTATAACTGAATCAAAACTACAAAAACTAAATGATTAATTTTCCTAATGATTTATTATTGTATTATTTTAAAATTTGATGATATGTTTGCGTACCTTGTCTCTTCAAAACACTTTTTTTCATTTGCTGCATTAAGTTATTTTCATGAGCTACTCAAAATAGCTTCTTAAAATAATTAGAAATATACTTTTCTTAAATTTTGATTATTTTGAAAAATTTAAACAAACATAATAAAAACTCACAAAATAGATATTTTTAAAAATTAAGTAATTTTTTCATGAAATAAGCTAAAACAAATGGGCCCAAAATCTTTACAAAATAAATCTTTTTTTACAAAATCTCTAAACTACTTAAAAATTATGTATTTTTTAATTTTAAACAAACGGGCACATAACCTATAATAGTATGGAAAAAGATAGCCTGTGATAGTACGACTAGGAGATCATCATTAGCACATGCTGACAATTTGTTTTTAATGATGAATACCTAGTTAGCAAGCCATATGTGATATCTTAAACATGGTTGTGACATATTTTGGAATCAAAAAATAGGGGAATGTCAATTGCTTCATGGTATTGGAGAACTTCATGGTGTTAGTTGTTATTTGGCTATAAATACTTTAGGGCAAAATAAATTCTTAAATTAATGATCAATGTCATTGTCTGTTGACATTGTTCTAATAAATAATTGGGCCTTTAGCAAATTTAGCCAATATTATATGGCTAAATAAAACTAATAACCTACTTTTTTCTAAATTAAGATAATGGTTGTTTCCTAATTTACTTTTGATACAAAAGACAACATTATTCTTAAACATCACAATACCTTGATTCCTCTTTTTCACATTGGTTTCGTTTTCATCTACCCGAAAATGTGGAGATGACACTGCACTCTTGGTCATGACGGTAAAGAAATTGACAGTAGACAATGGAACAGCTCACGTTGATAAATAAACAGAGTTAGAGATTCAGCCAGGGGACCACAAGAACGTGAGGAGAGGCAAACTGGAAGCTACAAATTCAGGTTAAAAAATCATGAATGCGAGGTGAGGAAGTCCAAAATTGCAGCTTCTACACAAAGCCACACTAAAGCTATAGATTCAGGGTGAGGAAGTCCAGTTAGACTCTATTACAAAAGCCAGAGTTCAAGCAAGCGTTTTCTGAGATTTTATTTGATCTGTTTAGGAAAAATAATTATGTGTTTTTTGTGTTATTGATTTGCAATACTACATCATTGATATATGACTGTATATCAATTATACATAAGTTTATGTCTGATTGTCTGATTATGTTGATCTACGATAGTATATCAGTGATGTATTATTATATATCACTGATATATAAATCATATTAGTGAAAACTTATCAATTTACTTATCATTGATATACAGCTGTACATCAATAATATAGTATCGCAAATAAGTAATATGGAATTTCCTTTTTAATGTCTAATGTCTTCTTTGTTATATTTGGGAAAAACAAAGAGGGAGAGAGAGGAAAAGATTTGCTATGAAGATGGTGATTGAGGCAAATTAGATCAAATATTCTGATAAAGAAAAGCACTGTACGAGAAATGAATATGATGATTCAGGAAAATCAAATCCAAAAATCTGATGAAGAAAATATTTAGAGATGATAAATCAAAGAGGGAACACAATATGATTTTTTAAGATAAAAATGAAAGATCCAATCAGCTAAAAAATTAGTTAAATCAAATATATTATGTTTTAATAATACATTTATTCTAATAATAAAAAAAAGGAAAACACATCTAATTGATTTTGTCAATGTGCCATATTTCAAAATATTTAAAAACCCCATCCATAATTTATGGGAGTAATATTTTTTGAGGTCATTGAGCTAATTTTTTCTAAATAATTTAAGATACGAAGTATTCCTCACGAAATGTAGTTCAAAAACATAAACGCTGTATAACCCATATAGCGAAAACGAGATTTCTAGATATATAAATACAAGCAATATATATATATATATATATAGATATCACACACACAGGGGGGCAGGGGGAGAGAGAGACCTTTGTATCTTCGGCGGGTTACCAGAAAAACAAGATAGCCTTTGGCGCCGCTGATGTGGATCTAGCAAACCATTTAAGTTACCTTCTAATGTGGCTGATAAGGGCTCCATAAAATATTGAAGGTATTTGTGAGTTTAGAAGGCAAGGAATGAGAATTTCAAGTACAGGTTGTTCAATGATTTCAGCCACGTAAGGTGCCTCTGAATTTATAAGCTAAACCATTCGAGCGTTGGTATAAATTCCCGCTGAGAGAAACAAGCAACACATTGCGTAATTTTGAAGCTTTATTATTAACACTTGAAGTTATAGGAACCAAGCATACATGCTTTGTCTATTAAAAAAAAAAAAATCCTCCACAAGCCTTGATTCTCGGAAAAATTCCATGTGACTCACATTTTGGCTCAACGTACGTACAGTACGTAAGCTTTGGAAGGTGGTTGTGAAAATTTAGTGAAAATATATATAATTTGGCACTTCTGATTTTAAAGTAGAAACTACAGAACTTGCTGCCACATCACCGTTGCTATAATTTGCTATCAGCTTTGCTTACGTTAATTACCCGACGAGCATTTCTAACGATTACTCTTAATTGCTATTTATCAATTTCAATTCTTTTTTTTTTTAACGGGCAATTTGAATTCTTTTAGAATAATGATGGACACGCGTAATTAGAATAAACATATTTCATAGGTTGTGATATACTCTTCTATGGTATTTGTTTTCTCTTCCACTACTTTAAAAATCCTTACATTCAAAAAGAGGACAAGAAAAAGAAAGCATATAGAAAAAGAAGCATATAGATAATTACATGAAAAAAGCGAATTCCAAAGTAATTAAGGGGCATTTTTTGTGTCGTTTTATCTTCCAATATATAGCTACAATAATTATATAAACGATTGAATAAATTCAGTCTTCCTGCATATAAATTATCAGCTGCAATATCCTGCAGGAAAAAAAAAATAGGGAGAAGTTCATTACAGGACTACAGTAGCTACGTATTTTCCAATCAAGCCCAAATAAATCTGAAATAATACAAGACGTTTTGAGGACTAAAATGAAATTAAATTTCACAATGAAATGACACTACTGACCCTGATGTTTAAACACAAGAAAAACATGAGAGAAGCCATATTCAGGGAAGCTTTTTCAGCTAGTACTCTACGCTGTATGGCTAAAATTCATCGGATACAGTGGCCAATCCTGGGTAGTGACCGGAGTTTCCTTCAAATTATTCCTATCAAGTGCTGAACATGTTGATGAAGAATTTAAAGGCGAGAAACGAGATCGAATATTAATGTCACATTTGAAAACTGTTTCAGAGGCGATGAGTAGGAGCTTGATAATGGAAGAAAGAATCACCTTTCCAAACATGTTTCTTCTACGTATTGCTGATGCACATTCATTCTCATGTTGCTGACACACATTCATATTTTTCCAAACATTATTTACTCAGATGCTTGACATTATGAACTGCACAAGTACTGTTATTTTAGCATTCAACCCTGTCTGTAAAATTCCTAATATTACTTGTTAAATTACTAAATTGAATTGTTAAATTCCAAACAGGTCTTGTTTCCCACTAACATGACACATTTAAATTGTAACATCACTTGTTAATTATTTAACCCATTTTAGTATGTAACCACAGGTACCAAGAAATGTGAGAAGGAATCTCATGGTGAAAAAGCATTTGACACTACTTGTAAAATCCCTAACAAGACTTGTTAAATCCCTAACTTTAATTATCTCAAATTCCTAACACTCCTTGTTTTATTACTAACATGACTAGTTAAATAACTAACTATTAAATTCATAAAGGGACTAGTTAAGTCACTAACATTATCTCAAAGTTCTATAATTACTTACCAACATAAGTTAAATAATTGGCAAGTCATGGTCTAAAATTTACAAGTAATGTTATGCAAATTAGGGTCAGATAAATTCACATGTAATGTTAAGGATTTAACGAGTATTGTAAAGGATTTAACAAATAATGTTGTACATTTAACAATATTTCCAATTGTCATACCAATAACAACTAAATGAATCATATTATGAATTTAACTAGTCAATTATTTAACTTGTCAGCTGTCATAAAATTCACAATTGACTTGTCAATTATTCATTATTTCTAACAAAAATGAAATTCCTAACGTTAACAATTAAATTTAGGAATTTAATATAAGTAATATTAGAAATTTTACAGACAAGGTTAAATAATAAAATAACAAGTTTCCTCCTGGAATTATTCAAGTCCTGTAGTGTGATTCATATAGTTGTTTTTGGTATGATAGTTGACAATATTGTTAAATGCGTAACATATTAAATCGCAAACAATGCTTTCTAAATTTGTTACACTTCATGTGAATTTATTAGACCCCAATTGAATTTATAACTCGTTAAATTGTATCAGACCTCAATTTCCGTAACATTGCTTGTTAATTTTAGACCATGACTTCTCAGTTATTTAACTTGTGTTGGTAAGTAATTACAGGACTTTGAGATAATGTTAGTGATTTAACCAGTCCTTTTATGAATTTAACAAGTAATGTTAGTGATTTAGCTAGTCATGTTAGTGATAGAACAAGGAGTGTTATGAATTCGAGAAAATTAAGTTAGGAATTTAACAAGTCTTGATAGGGATTTTACAAGCAGTGGTGATATTTAAGATAATTTTTCACCTTGAGATTCTTTCTCATATTTCTCAATACATGTAATTACATACTAAAATAGGTTAAAAAAATTAACATGTTACAATTTTAATATGTCATGTTAGTGGAAAACAAGGCTTGTTAGCTAGGAATTTAACAATTAATATTAGGAATTTTACAAACAAGGTTGAATGCTAAAATAACAGCACTTGTGTAGTTCATATTATCAAGCATCCGGGCATATATAGTTTGTAAAAAGTACAATTGTGTCTTAGCAATATGAGAACGAATGTGCATTTGCAATATGTACGAAGAAACATGTTTGGAAAAGTGGTTCTTTCTTCCATTTTCATGCTCCTACTCATAGCCTCATACACAGTTTTCAATGGCGACATTAATATTCAATCTCGTTTCTCCTTGCCGTTAAATTCTTCGTCTCCATATCCAGTGCTTGACCTGCCTCTTCAGATCCAAATGTACAATCTTTCTCACTGATACAATGTCAGGATGCTTGATAGGAATAATTCAGCTGAAACGCTATCATTGTCCAGGATTGGCCACATCTGATGAATTCTTGGCTGCGAAAGCTTCCCTGAGCATGGGTTCTTTCATATGTTTTTCTTGCATTTAAATATCAAGGACAGTAATTCATTTCATTGCAAAATTTAATTTCATTTTGGTCCTCAAAACATGCAATGTCATTGTAAGGAGATCTTTATTTTACCGGATAGCTTAACCATTGAATCATTAAATCTATTATGGTAGATAAGAAAAAAAGATAAGTCAAAAAATCAACCACAGTAGAAAATGTTCTTCTCAAAATTTGAAAAACTATTCATGCTATAAAAGTTTAACTCAAAACATTAACCATAATAGAAAAACGTTTAACCATGCATTCAAAGCAATTATCATGGTTAAAAATGATAAATCTTGACTTCAACAATTATCCATGATAGAAAAGAGTTTGACTTACTTTTAGAAAAACTATCATGTATAAAAGAATTTTCTTTGAGTCAATCACAAGAAAAAAACCATAAAAAGAAAAGTCCAAACCCACCAATATGGTTAACCAAAAAAAAAAAAACAAATCCACAACTTTTAGCTATTAAAGCTATATTAAGTGTTCACAACAAATGGGCTTAGGAAAATTGAAGCCCAAATCATTTGGCAACCATAAAGCTTAATTCCCATTCTCAAATCACTTCTCATGAATATACCTTTCACAATCCAAAATATCATTGTATTCAAATATCTCAATACATGTGGATCCACATAAACAACCACATGTAGTTTCTAAGGCCTCCAACTAACCACCAATTGGCAATCCCAACAAAATATCAAAGTATATGTGCATGAGCCCTAAATGTGGCAACTTATAGTAATTCAACACATAAACAAAAAAGGAGGCAATACAAATTAATGTAAGAGTAAGCCTCTAAAACCTTCTTCAATGGATCACCATATGAATTTTCACCTATAAATTGTTAAGCAACCAGGGGGTAAGACAATGTCACAGTAACCAATAGTCCCACCAACCATACATACTAATATGTGCCCATAGGGTGCCAAGTGGGATAGTTATAAGATATTTAACTATTCGATCAATCATCATATGCCATGTATACCAATCATACATATCATGATGCTAGGCCTATAACCACCTTTATATCCTCTTTATTTCTTATGGCAGAACCCATGGGCTAAGTCAATATTCATATTACTAGTTGCTTCATCAATTAAGTAGTGTGAGTAGGCCAAGCTCACAATACATGTGATTGAACCATGGGCTCTGTCCTTCAAACAGAAGTCTTATTATTTTTGTAAAATTTTAGCAGATCTCCTTTTGTGAATAGGACCCCTTGGAAAACTCTACCATAAAATTCTCAAACATAAATCACTATAATCAGCAGCTCTGCTCCTTCCAATCGATAGACAAATGTATAACAAAATAAGGACTCTAACTACAGTTTATGTAGAACACCTAATCATATTTTCATGACATAATACATAAATTTTATATTTAAATCAATAAGAAATATTTATAGAACAAATCTCCACCTAACTCAGCAAAAATCCATCATTGGTAAGCAGAATGTATAGCACCAACTATGCTATTTGAGACCAAAATACTTTTCAGTGAATAATGTCCTAACCATAAAATTTTACAAGATAAAAATAAATAATTTACAATAGTTATAGAAATTAAAGATAAAGCAATTTTGTCACGCCCCAATACTAAAGATATGATTGGCATGGAAGATAAGGCAAACTCATATTCCATAAGCCTTGATTGACCACAGTTTAAAGCTAAAATATCAATATATGTAAGTTATTGTAATACCCAAGAATTTTAAGTAAAATTTAAAATATATAATAATGTATTTTAATTGTATTTGTATTAATTTTGGAAATATTTAAATAAGAAGGATTGTTGGTTTAGTGGTAGTTGTGCTGTCCTCGATTTGAATTTGTCTTGTGCAAGAGAGAGGTTTATTTAATTTTGCCCCAGTGTTTGGGTGAAATTACAAGTTTAACCCTCAATAAAAAAAAATGAAAACAACCAGATTAAAGACAGACAGAGATAAAAGGCATGTTGGTTTCTTCCATTCCCATTTTTTCATTTTTCTTCGAAAGCTCCAGAACCAGCTAGCACGTCCTCAACTCCTTTGATCTACCTCCTTTGTTCTCCCTATGGATTGACACTGGCGACCGTGAACAAGGAGCCTTCCTCTCCTTCCTCTATTGTTTTGCTGCTTGGGAACGCTGGAGTTCTTCATTATCTCCCCTATTTCGCATCACAGATCGATCAGCCTCACTAGCTGCCAAATCATCACTGTTGATAAGTGCGACAACTCCGTCCGCTACTAATGCGAAGTCCCACAGTGAGCTTTCCTTTCCCTAGTTCTTGTGGTTAACTATTTTTGTGTGCCACTATTGTTTTTCCCTCCTCCTTTCATGCTTCCTGCCTCTGATTTGGTTTAAGGGAGTTTAAAATTTTCTCCCTGTTTACAGTATCCTTTCAGGTAGCTATAGGAGGTCCGTTTTGATGGCTGTCATTTTTCCCCTATATCTGCCTTCGTCCCTTCCTCCCTGTGTCTGCCAGTGTGAACGAAGGTAAAGAAATTTTGAGTCTACTTTTCTCTCATCATTTCTGTGGGTGCTCGTATCTTAGAATTGAAATGATGAAGCTTCAATTTCTTTGCTATCATGAATTTTTGAATAAGGATGAGAGGTTGATTCAAGATGAAATTTTAATGTTGGACCAAGATGGTACGTAATTAATTTGAATCCTATGGATTTAAAATTGATACTTTTGTTGGAGGATATGGGATTTGAGAGGTTGTTTGATTTAAATGTTTATATTGAAAATCTTTAGGAAATGAAATGAAAGAGTAAGAAGTATGGTTTGGGCTTAAGAATTAGTGTTTGGATGTTTGACATAATGATGAGAAAACTTTACTTGGGTTATATTTTTTTTAAAATTTCATTAGTCATTGCAATTAGTATGTTCAATTTGAGTGTTATTACTCTATAAACTTATAATGAAGATTGCAAAGGAAATTTGGGCATGACGTTTGTACGGGCAATTTTGAAATCATGGAAATAAATGGTTGTTGATAAACTATGTGATAAGGGATGTGAATGTTAAAATATATATATATATATATATAATAAGAAGGAAAAGAAGCCTTATTGTGGAATGTTGGAAGTAATGTAGTTTTGGAATTTTGACAAACGTTTATTAGGAAATTGTATTTTAGTGGAATGCTGAGTTGTGATTGGATATGATTGTTTTTGAAATTTCATTAACTCTTATGGGTACATACTTAGTTTGGGTATTAATTATTCATGGATTTAACTTGAATGGTATGAAGAATTTTGAGTATGAAACTGTGCTGAGACAAGTTGCATTCTATGAAATTGTATGGATGATATTATAAATGATAATGTTTAAAAATTTGATTTGGGAATGCCTTTGAGTTGCTTGATAGAAAGGGTGATAGGAGAACTTGGAATTTAGAGTAATTAATTATGCTATGTGTATATATAATATTAATTAAGTTTTGTTGCTTGCACTTGACAATAGTTGGGAAGAGTTTATCAAACTTGATTATGCCATTAAAGTTTCTTTTTATATTAGATAGGGCATTTAGTGGAAGGAAGGTTTGATTGGATTCTAAGAAGTTAATTTTACTACTCGGGCACACTTCAGGTAAGTGGATAGCGTCCTAATTGAATTTTTTTTAAAATCAAAATTTCCTTTACTAAAATATTATATTTTTCTGGAAATTATTTTTATAGCATTAATGTGATTATTGAATATTTATTGATTAACATTATTTTATTTTGAGAAATTAGCTTTATCAAATTTGAAATGTTATTTGATCAATTAAATCAAGTTTGAACTTTGATTGTGAGATTTTTATCCTATCAATATTGGATAGATGCAGAGAATGACTCATGCGAGTTTGAAGTTGAAATTTTTTTTATTCAATAAATGCAAGCATGAACATTAGATATGAAATTTAATTTTGACAAGTTTTAATGCTTAAAAGTATTCATGCGAGTTTGATTTTGAGAATGAGAACTGTATCTTAAAAGTGATGATTTTGTCGCATGTTTGAAAATAGTTTTAAAAAGGAACTTTATGCAGAACACTGGTTGCTAACGGCAGTTTTGTTAGCCCTTGGTGCGCCATGGTGCACCTAGCTAGCAAGGTGTTTATAGGAAGTGCTAGTCCTGTGCAATGGCCAACGCACGTGAAATGGAGGGATGGTTATTCGTGGGCTTTATACCCACGTTTGATTTCATGGCTTTAAGTCGCGTTTAGTTAGCATTACCTTCATGGATTGTGTGTCCATGTTTGTTTCGTGGCATAAGCCACGTTTGGTTAGTTACCCTCGTGGATTGTATGTCCACGTTTGTAAATTATTCTGATAAGTCTCTATAATTATGAATCTAATCATTTGATGATTTCATATTCTATTGGTTTTTATTTAGTAATTTGTTTATAAATATTTATTTCATTTATCTGCTTTCTTGAAATCAAGTGAAATTATCATTTGCTATGATAGTTTAATAATTTGAGATTTATTTGAAATTTTATAGAGCCATTTTATTGTGAAGTTTATTAAATTTTTACGGAAATTGTTGTCTCTTTAACTTACATAACTATTTCAAACTTTTCATTTTATTTATTGTTAGGACGTTATTCACTGAAAAATTATTTTTGGTCTCAGATAGTATAATTGACGCTGTACGTCTTGCTTACCAATGATGGGTGTTTGCAAAACAAAATGAAGGCTTGTTTTGTAAATATGTCTTATGGATGTAAAGATGAAATTTATGTATTATGTCATGAAATATATGATTAGGTACTCTACATGACTTATAATTAGAGTCCTTAGTTTATTATACATTTTGCCTACTAGCTGGAAGGAGCCGAGCTCTTGACTGATAAAATGTTTAAGGAAAACTTTTGTGATACAGAATTTTTGAGAGATCTTATTCACAGAAGAGGTTCTATCAAAATTTTTACAAAATGTTAAAATAATTATTATAATGATTAGTATCAATAGTATTAAAATGTTAGTATAAAAATTGAGTACATTTTAATTAAATGAAATAAATCTTGAATTTGTGGCTTACGAGATGTATGATGTGGTTCACATCCTGTGCCGGTCATTCCTATTTTTAGGGCGTGACAGTTATAGATTAATAATAGTTTGGAAAGTTTAAATGTTTTATAGAAATTTTGACAGTGTCTCTCCTTTAATTTAGACTTCCTAAAATTTTTATAATAATAACAAAACCTGCCAACAGCAAGGAGACTAGCTCCATTATAGCAATTTACATAATAACAAAATAAGAATAGGACTGTAATAACTCAGAAGATCCACGTTAAATTTAAATTTTGTAATGATATGATTTAAGTGTATTTTTATTATTTTTATGAATAGATATAATAAACAGAAATATTAGTCTAGTAAAAATTGCGCTAACCATTTATCAACTAAGTCTTTAGTTCGAACTTTGCTGATACAAGGGGGAGAATTTTGTTTTATTTCAATCTTTGTAAAATTACAAAACTACCCTCTATTTTAAAATATATTAGCATTAGATTTTTTTCATTCCACTTGATCTTTTCATCGAACTAACCAGGAGTTTCATGTAACGACCCAAAATTTTAAAATCTAATAAATTTTTTTTCTTTGTCCAATTGATATATAATTTTATTTATTTATCTATTTTAATGTTAGGACAATGAGAAATGATAGCTTAGTAAAATTTATACTGATTGTTTAAAATTTAATTTTATTTAAATTAAATGTTAGTTGTATTTTCTTTGGGAGGAAGTGTTAAGGAGCTTTTGCCTTGTCTTTTATCATAAAAAGATAATTAAAAAAAAATTGATGGAGTCTTTGTTTGTGATTTTCTCACTGACTTTTATATTCTATTTTACATCTCCTTTGTCGGTGAGATACATAGAAGAGGACTGAGAGAGAGAGAGTCTGAGTGGTTCTTGATTTTTCCTTCTTTTCCCCTCACTGTTGGTTCGTTCTCTCCCTCATCACCGACTATCCTTCCACCGTCATCAGTCACCGGCCATCCTTCCCTCTGTCAGCGCCGATCATCTTCTGTGGTGTGGAAGTCATCGGATCTTCACCTTGGTCTGCTTCCTTGTTTCCTTTCTGCTCATCTCTTCTACTTCACCCTCGATCCAGCCACCCCTGTCCTTTGCTCTTCAACACGCTGCTGACGAGAACGGGAGCTCCACTTGCCGCCGCTGTGATGGCCGCCCAGAACCACTGCGTTGTGGTGAAAATCGTGAGTCCTTTCCTCCCCTGTTCTGTGTTGAATTTCCTCTTTCTTTTCCTTGATCTGTGTTTGCCGTGAACGTCCGTTTTGAGCATGGGTGTCGAAACTTTTCTCCCTCCTCGCATTGTAGTTGCTCTCCTTGGTTCGGTGTGTTAGTGGATGCTATTATTAGGCAGAAGCTTAGAATTCTTCTCCTCACTGAATCCCCTACGTGCGTGCGTGCGTGCGTTTTAATGGCTGACGTTGTAAATCGTTTCTCTTGCTGAATCTATGTGTGTGAGAGGGAGTGATTAATGTGAAATTTCCATTTTGTTCCTGTTCAAAGTGCTGTGTGAATTTTCTTCTTCCTCTGCTGCACGTGCTTGTGAAAAGGGGGTTGTGGAATTAAGCTGAATTTTAGTCCAATGAAGGTGATTTAGTGTGGGTTTGAGCTGTGTTAAAATTTATATTGATTTGTTTATAGAATGGACTTAGAAAGTTGATTTATTCATATATTTATGTTTGAAAATTTTTGGAAGGTAGAACCGCATAAGAAGGAAGCTTGATGATTATTTAAAATTCAATGCCCCCAAGGTATTTGACAAAATGACTAAGAGGGGTTTTTTGTTATATAATGGCATGATATACATATGATGGGTATATTGTTGATTAAATAAATATGCCATTATTGATTTAACAATCATGTTAAGTATTCGTTCTTTATGATGAAAGTTAAAGAAAAAATTAGAGGTTTTTGGGAGAGAAATTTGAGCTAACAATTTAAGAACCAATTTGATATTCATTTTTTGGGATATCATTGGGATATTTGATGCAATGTTGGAAAAGACAAAAGTGAAGGTTTTCTTTCTTTTATCTTTTTTAAGTTGTTGGGATTTTAATATTTGGGTGGTACAGCATGATTGGGAAAGTGACAATGATATTATTTGAATATTAGGAATGTTAGTACAAAGCATTGAACCTTGAGGACTAGTTTGGGAGTGAGTTATGCACTTGAAAACTTTACAGGTAAGTGGATAGCGTCCCAACTGTTTTTTTTTTAATCAAAATTTCTTTTACTAGAATATTATATTTTTCTGGAAATCATTTTAACAACATTAATGCAATTATTGGATATTTGTTAATTAATTTTACTTTATTTTGAGAAATTAGCTTTATCAAATTTGAAATGTTATTTGATCAATTAAATTAAGTTTGAACTTTGATTATGAGATTTTTATTTTATCAAATATTGGATTGATACAGAGAATGATTTATGCGAGTTCGACTTTGAAATTTTTAATTATTCAATAAATGCAAGCATGAGTATTGGATGTGAAATTTTATTCTGGAAAGTTTTTAATGCTTAAAAATATTTATGCGAGTTTGATTTTGAGAATGAGAACTGCATCTTGAAAGTGAGGATTTTCTCGCATGTTTGAAAATGGTTTTAAAAAGAGACTTTATACGGAACACTGATTGCTAACGGCAGTTTCGTTAGCCCTTGGCGCGCCATGGTACACCTAGCTAGCAGGGTGTTTATAGGAGGTGCTAGCCCCGTGCGATAGCCAACGCACGTGGAACGGAGGGATGGTTACTCGTGAGCATCGTACTCACATTTGATTTCATGGCTTTGAGCCGCGTTTGGTTATCATTACCCTCGTGGATTGTGTGTCCACGTTTGTTTCGTGGCTTCGGCTGCGTTTGGTTACTTTCCCTCGTGGATTGTGTGTCCACGTTTGTCTTCGTGGCAAGAGCTGTGTTTGGTTATTTACTTCGTGGACTGTGTGTCCACGTTAGTTAATGGTTCTGATAAGTCCCTATAACCATAAATTAGATTATTGGTGATTTTACATCTCATTGGTCTTTTTTTTAGTGATTTATGCATAATTATTTATTTTCTTTATTTGTTTCCTTGAAATCGCGTGACAACAATATTTGATCTGATACTTTAATGATTCAAAATTCTATTTAAAGTTATATAGAGTCATTTTATTTTGAAGTTTATTAAATTTTTATGAAAATTGTTATCTTTGACTTACATAATTGTTTCAAACTTTTTTTTAATTCATGTTCAATTGTTTATTGTTGGGACGTTATTCACTGGAAAAATATTTTTGGTCTCAGATGGAAAGGCTCAACTTGTATTTCAACATGTTCATTGTGACGTTTTATCATTCAATGAAGTGAAAGAATTACTTTGGCAAGACCCATTTGATGTAATTTGGGCCTTATATTAAATCAATGGTTTGGCCCTTGATGCTCCACGTTGATTATAAGCAAGATCTTCGCTTTTATTATAAGATTGAATAATTGTTGGTAAGGAGTGCAATTTCTTTGTTTGTATTATTGTTGTTTTTTGTTGGTGACCAATTTTGGGTAGTCTCAATTTTAGGATACATTCTCCTAAATTTTTTTTTTTACAGGAAATTTTGAATTTTGGTTGCATGAAGAATATAAAACAATTAATTAATTAATAATAATTAATAATAAAAATAAAATATCTAAAAATTCTATTTATATATTATATGTGTTTATGGTGTACAAACTTGAAATTTCTTTAGTTAAGGCTTATGGGATATAAGTTTTGCATACATATTCCATGCCGGTCACACCTTATATTTTGGGGCGTGATAAGGACCTAACTATGGTATACGTGAAGCACTAAGTTATGGTTACAAAATACAATAAATAGTTTTACCAAAACACTAATGGCAATATGGCTCCACTTTTTGTTCTCCTGGAAGCGTAGGGTCAACTACAATATCTGAGACTAAATAAATTTTTAATGAGTAGCATTCTAGTCAAATTTATAATAAAGGAAAACTGAAAAAATTAAAATAATAAATAATAAATTTAATTTTAAATGACTTAATGAAGGAACAAATTATATTATTAAGCTAGAAATAAAAAATAATTTTTTTAATAATATAATTATGAAATTAAACAATGCTAATAAGTCATATATATATATATATATATACTAAAATTTTTTCACTGCTCATAAAATATAAAGATTTCCAATAATAGTATAATTTGATAAAGTACTTTCAGAAAATTACTAGAAAAATGATAAATCTTAGTTTAAAATTTAGAAGGGTTTTGTTAGAATGAATAACAAGCGTGAACACACAGTCCATGGGGTAAGTAACTAGTCAATCATAGACACATAGTCTATGAGGGTAAATAACCAATAAGCAACGGTTTAAAGCCATAAAATAATCAAGCGTAGCTAGAAGCCATGAAACAAGCACAGCTAGAAGCCACAAAACAAGCGCGACAAAGGCCATGAAATAAGCATAAGTACAATGCTCACGAATACCCATTCCTCTATTCCACGTGCGTTGGCCTGCGTATGAGGTTAGCACCTTTTATAAGCACCCTGCTAGCTAGGTGTATCATGGCTTGCTAAGGGCTAATAGAACTGCTGTTAGTATTCAGTGTTTTGAACTTAATCTACTGTTAGCAGCCTGTATGTATGGAACACAAAAATAGTTTCAAAACCTTCAATAGCAAATAATATCCAACTATCATCTGAATATTTTATCCTTTTCTTCATACACAAATCATTGCAATAAATTTTTTATATCAACATAGAATTAAAGAATTAAGTTGTTGTGAGAAATAATACTAGTTGTCGTATATCTGTTTCAATCATTGCTTGTCAATAATATAAATCCTTAGTAATATTAACACGCGTTCATAAATAAAACAGTTATGAGAAGGATAAGATTAACAAGAATACTTTTACAACTTAAAAAGAAATAATAATAATAAAAAAATTTAATTAAAAGGCTTTTATAAATATGCTACCAGAATTTGATTTGAAGCGCTATCCACTCATTTAAGTTTTCAAAAGATTATAGTCAAACTCTCTTAATTTCTTGCTTACTCCAATGATGTTCCAATTTAATCTAACACACAACCCAACAATTCTTATGTCATTATGATTTTTTTTATAATAATCAATCTAAATTAATATTTAAGCTTCTTTGACAATTTTTAAAATTCCTCATTAACTTCTTAAACTTTCATTGAACTCACCAATAACTTTTATCATGTAATTCAATCATACTTGGCATCATTCCATTTCAACCATCAACATAACCTTTATTTCAACTTAACAAAAATTTTAATTATTATATAGTCTAATAATTTCACTTTTGGTGCTATACACTTTTTAATGAATAATTCAATCTTACAACTTGTGTCAGAAAAACATATACTTCCTCAAGTAATATTTATAATTTATTTAAGTTCTACTGTAAAATTTAATAAACCTTATTTTCACCCACAAATCTTTCAAAGATATTAAAAATTACTATGAGGACATGCATCATTACTAAATCATGAGGCAAGCATCCAGACGAAACCAACAATTTCCATCTTCTAGTGTCTTTGCCAATCTTAGCTCAGCATATACTAATATAGTATCCAATCCAAACAACACCTAGATGTTCCTACAACCTTAAGACAACAATATGGAGAAGCAGAGCACTCTTCCGTCCAATGAAGAAAGAAGGGTAAATCGCACAGCACAATAAAACCCATACTCACGGAAGAAGAAGAATCAACATCTTACCTCAACCAATGAGTAGCAGCTGACACACACACAACCCACGGATAGCATGAAGAAAGAGAAAAGGGCTTCAACCCAACTGTCTAAGAGAAGGAGACGGAGCAGATTTCATGGACAAAAAAAAGAAGAAGAAGAAGAAGAAGAAGCGAATATTAAGCTTTCATCACACATGGATGTTCAGTAAGTGAAGAGGAAGGAAAAGGAAATCTATTTTCCTACTCACCACCGAAAGCTCGTGACAGAGAAGAATGACAGAAGGTTGTAAACATCTCCCTCTACTGTGACAGACGAACCTAGACAGAGAAGAGGAAGAAGGTGACAGCGGTTCCAATAGGCTAATAGCAAGGAAAAAAGTCGCGTATTACGCACCTCACTTAACACAGACTAACCACGTTGACAGGGAAAAAACTCAGCAACTCAACTTCACGGTGCCGGGCAAACGAAGATGACGAGGACAGCAGTAGACAAGGCAACAACGAGAATCCCATGTTTACAGCGAGCAAGGGATGTTGATAAGAGCCAGAGAAAATAACCGACTATGAGGATCTATCTAGGGAGTGTATAATGGCGGTGGGAGAGAGAAAAAAAAAATGACGATTACGATGCTCTGTTTTTTCTTCGCGTGATGGAAATAGAATCAGATCAAAAGAAGCTTTGGAAAAAATTATAAAAAGAGCACAAGAAAATCATAAGGAAAGGCGCAAAAATGTACAATAAAGGGCACAAAATTTTGTTGTGATTCAAAACCAATCTTCTGTTCAGAAAAATTTAGACTCTAGATTCCTAAGAAAGTTTCTAGCCTAAATTCACACCCTTTTCTAATGGTTGTAAAACTTATATTAAATAAAATATTTATTTAGAATTTCTTTAATTTAAAATTTACGGTTATTACAAATTCAATATAATAATGATAAAAAAATCTATACAACTTTAATAACAACAACATTTATATCTATAACGACAAAGCATTTTTAACATTTGATCTTGACAAGTCAAAATGATCAAATAATAAATAAGAATAACAATATTTATTAATTGAAAACTATTAAATCAAAAATCATCAGTTAATTAAAAAAATTATATTTTTGGAGATTTATCAAAACAATTCATAAATGTGGACGTATAGCCTTACGAGGGTAATTAATCAAATGTGGCTTATGCCACGAAGAGAAACATAGACATACAGTTTATGAGGGTAAGTAATCAAATGCAGTTTGAGCTATGAAACAAGCGTAGATACATAGTCCATGAGGATAATGCTAACCAAATGTAGCTTGCAGCCATGAAACCAAATGCAAGTTTGAAACCTACGAATAACAAACATGAGAGCAAAGCTCACGAAAATGAAACTAGCTAGTTATTGACCATGGCACACCAATGGCTGATGGTTATTAGCAACCAAAGTTCTATATAAAATTCTCTCCAAATTCATTTTCAAACATGCAAAAAAGTCATCACTATTAAAATACAGTTCCAATTCTCAAAATCAAACTTATATGAATAGTTTTAAGTGTCAAAACTTGTCAGAATAAAATTTTATATCCAATGCTTGTATTTGCATTTATTGAATAATAAAAAAAATTGCCAATGCTAGTGAAAATGATTTTTATCAATCTTGAAAGTATATCTCAAAAGGGGTAAAACGTTTATATGCCATGATGTAAATGTTCTTCACCACCATCTTATAACTTAAAAATGAAGAAATTTAATTAAAAAAGTATCCACTAATCAATATAATTTTATTAAAATAATCTATATAAAATTATAAAATTTTAGTAAAAAAAATTAATTGATAAATTAGTTGAGATACTATTTACTTATTTTATATAAATTACCAAGCATACAACTTACCTTCAAATTGGCCCTCAACAACTAGAGGTACTTAAATTCTAGAACAGTAATGTCAGAATAGTGGAGAGAGAGCAGGTCCTATCATCGAACAAGGAAGAGGAACAATGAACTGCACACCAATGCACAGACAATGTCGACAAAGATGAAGGAGAGCTTTGATGTTGGGCTGCAACACGAACAAAGGAGGAAAAATGGAGGATTTGTGAGCTCCCTCCAATCGGCAACACAAAAGCCAACGAAAAAGAAGTTGGTTAAGCAAAAATGGGCAAAAACCAGTAAACCCACAGCCACTCACACAAGCCAGTCAGCAACGTTGAACCAGTAGGAAGCAAAGACCATCGCACGAATAGGGGATGAATAGGAGAGGAAGAACTAATAGTTGACGGTGCGGATGAACAGCGGACCAACGACCAGCAACAATGAATGAGTGGCGACGCGAAGTAGGACGAAGAACGCCGGCGAACACGCTGGAAATGGAGAATAGTGGCAAAGGGTTCTGGAGTTCTAGATCTCTCTCTCTCTCCCCCCCTTGGTGTGCCTTCTGAAATGTGAAACAAGAAGGGGAATGGGAAAAATTTGGTGTGTTCTCTTTTAATTTTAAAAAGAGGGGCATTATGATAATTTCACAAAACTAAAACCAAAATAAAAATCCTTCTTTTTGCATTAGCAAGAATCAAACTCATGAATTGATATAGATAAATTATTAATGCAATTTCCACTAAACCAACAATCCTTCTTGGTAAAATATTTCCAAAATTAACACAGATACAATTAAAACATTATTATATATTTTAGTTTTTCTTAAAATTGTTGAATTATTGCAGGCTCCCCTTTGGTGAACAAATGGGGTGCTATAGCCTTAAACTAATCTCCTTTGAAAACAAGTAGAGATGAGATAGGATGATGTCCTTTGACAAATAGTGGTATAGTCCCTCAATAAACAAGTGAGACATGTGTAGGCCAACTATCAAGCTCTAAAATGGTAGTTTTATCATTTGAATTTTATGTCACTACTCCCCCAAGGCAAACTTTCGCCCTCAACATGGTCATGCAAAAAACACATGCGACATATCTCAATTATTAATTTATCATGCTTATCACACAAAACATAACATTATTATGTAAAACTGCAATATAACTCCCAATAATCACATATCCATTTCCTAATTAATCATTGTATTAGTATTCCATAATAATTTCTTAACACAAATATAAGTTCCACAAGGCAATTCCATATATCAAAGTAGAATTTTTTTTATGATATAGCTCAAGTTCTAATTTCATCAACGTATCATCAACTTTTCAATTACATTTATCGAATCACACATTTCAATAATAACCCACAAACATGCACTAGCATGCACAGTAAGCAGAAGTGGTTACCTCTGATAATCTAAGCTAATAAAAGAACCACAATTACTTAAAGCCTCGTACTTAAGATTGTAATTAAAATAAGTCTACATGAGTTATATAGATAATCATTATTGTACAATTTCTTGAGAGATAGTGAAGCTAATACATAAGCTTAAAACCCCACTTATTACCATTCAGTGGTGCATATATAACTCCATATCTAATTTTCAATCATCATTTAACCTTATCAATCTAATTGAATCTTCAATTATTGATTTCTAATTAATTTTCAATTGACCATAACTCCAAATTTCTATTACTCAAGTTTGACCCAAAATAACCGTATTCATTAGTGGTCAATAGAATTAATAATACAAAGAGTAATTAAACTAGTTTAATTACATTTACTAAAATTTTCAATTCTCATCTCAAATTCTCAAAATCTTCATTTTCATTTCTTAGCTCCACCACTCATTGGAAACCTCAATTTATCGTTAAATCCTCTAATTATACAAAATACCAAAAATTCCTTAACTTATTATTAACCTCCAAAATACTAAACTTTGAATTTCGTCATTGCATATTTCCAATTATATATATATATATATATTTCAATTCGGGTATAACAAAAGAATCTCACAATTCCTATACAATTATATATATTGAGTAATTGCAGACAATGAAATTAGTCCTGATACTGGTTGTATGTGCAAACGATAGATTTTGCTGGTGCTGTTTCTATTTTGTTATTGCAAGCGTGGTCTATACTCAATAGAATAACTGTTATTAGATTTAAAAAAAAGTTATTTTACATAGGATGTGTAAGAAACTGACATCAAATGCACAATCTATGTCGATTTCTTTAAGCAATCAACGTAGATTATGTATTATCTACGTTGGTTTGATTGACATAATCGACTTAGATAACGCATACTCAACATCATCTGTTACTTAAGAAATTGACGTAGAGTATTCTCTGTTAATTTTTTAACCAACGTAAATAATGGACATACTATCACGCTCTCATATTCAACTCTCGACTTTGCAATGTAAAATTCCCTTTTTGACTGTTGTAAAAAGTCATGCCTACAGCAGTGAATACACATCCTTATATGTAAAAGCATTCCGCGCGCGCGCGCACACACACACACACAAAAGATGTTGATGCAGTGAAAAATGAGGAAGATACGATGGGGGCCGAAAGAAGAGTGATTTAAATATATTTTAATGAAAGTAAGGAAGAATTAAGTGGCACACGAAGATGATGAGCATGGGAAAGGTATGTAATCCACTAATCGAGATTTTCCTATTAATGAAGACTATGAAATTCATGCCTTCTCTAATAATGATGAACGGTATCATAGTCATAATGATAAGTTCATTTATATGCAAATTAGAAGAGACATGTTGAAGAATTTCATTTATGCGCATGCAATGTAGAGGAATTTCATATACAGAGGATAAGTGTGAAGGGTTGGATTGCCCAGATTCTGAGAGTGAAGAGTTAGATGAAGATGGAAGCCTTCAGAAGAAGTTTTGGATGCATAAGTTGCTAAAAGGCATGAATGGATCAATCTAATTGGGATAAATTGCCCATAATACATAAGGTTTCAATGTCCTCACGCAAGCCTTAATATCACAGAAATGCATAAATGCGCATGCAATAACCACAATTAAAATGATAATGATCCTAACCATATTATAGTTTTCACAAGCTTATCGACATGCAAATGCAAACTTTTTTTTTTTTTTTGGAATACAAATGCAAACAGCGTTAAGCAAGAGCAAGATTTAGATCCCTTTCTTCACTGTTGCATGTATACTATATCCGCCCAAGCTTCTTACTATTCTGCATCTTCCCTTGTACCAATACAAATGTAGAAATAACATGCATCCACTATTTGAATATCCCACTGGAAAGTGACAACAAATTTTTCTTTTCATCATTGTTTATTCAACCATCCTAGTTAATCGTTTTGCCTAAAATCGCTGACTAACATAACAAAATTTTTCCACTAAGATTCATTTTTTTTTTGTGAAGAAAACATAATTGACAACATTAAACAAAAAGATGCATCTGCCAAATATTTCACTGAGATTCATCTTTGAAGTGTATAAAAAATGAAATTACTAAAAGCAATAAAAGGAAATCAGCACGAACACAGGTCAAAATTCTAAAATTATCCCAATGAAATCCAAAAGAAGGGTAGAGATTAGAAATTAAAGCATTTTTATCTACTTGAAATGAAAAGACAGTTGATATACCTTTGAAAATCACTATTCATACTCAAGACAGAAAAAAAAAAAGTTCCCTGACTGTTTGCTGGCAAGCAGGTTCCATTGTAGTGAACCTTCCTCATCTGGGATGCAAGAATATACTTCAATCATTCTTCCATGTACACCACCAATGAAGATTAAAATATCTCCACAAGCCTTAAAGGCTAATCCCCAACCATTTATTGCAGCCACCCGCTCAGGAAGTCCTCCAATATTGAGCCATGAGTTTTGTTCTGTCATATCTCTTCACCGCTTGTTCTTCATAATCTGCAGCATACAATATGTTATTCACAACAGCAACTAAAGGAGGTGCCATGGTAGCATGGGATGTTCCATTCACAAGTTCATCAATTTGTCTAGGGAACATGTTGGGTATCACTCGCCATGTTCTTGTCAGGGGGTCAAATTCCTCTCCACATGCTAGTTGCATCATGTCTTGATCAACTCCACCAATTACATAAAACTTTCCATCCATGAAAAAACCAGAACACATTTTTCTTGCCTTATTCATGCTTGGAAGATTCTCAAATCTTCCTGTTTCTGAGTTATAAACCTCGGCTGAGTCTAAGATGTTACCTAGTGGATCACATCCCCCAGCTATAATGGCAATTTCTCGGAGGCTTGCAGAGGCAAATAAGCATCTGTGAGTATTCATTGTCATATTTGAGGACCAAATGTTTGTTAAAATGCTATACTTGTAAATGATAGGAGACAATATATCTCTTCCAAAAACAAGAAGCTCTGTACCAACAGCTAAAGACTCCTTATCTGAACACATAAAACATTCATTTGAAGGCATCATGGGCAATCTCATCCAATGGCATCCATTTGGGTCAAAGGCCTCCCATTCCAGGGGGTTATAGGAGTAGTAAATCCAATGCTCTATTATACTTGCCTTTCTTCTCAGACGGTATAATAGTCCACTCTTAATAAGAGATCGAAAACTATTATTTAATATGGCAAGTGTTGCATAATCGAATCTTGAGCATCGAATAAGACAATTTATTGAAAGGTCCCTACCAAGTTGACGGGAAAGCAAACTTGAATTGATCATTGTTTTAACTTCTCCATCTTCATTCTTGATGCACTTATTTTTTGAGAGGTCCATCATAGGATGAATAGTATTGATGCACAATTCTTCTCTAGCTCAACTGAGTTTGATAATTCTATCGAAACACAATCAGAAGGACCCTGACAACATCTTACAATCATTAATAAAGTTTTACAAAAGTACTCTTAATTATCTTTATTCAAATCAGTCATTGGAATATTATCAACATAGCATTGCCTATAGGATAGTTATGAACACAAAATTTTATTGATTGGAAGCTCAATCATGAAATAAAAAGTTCAACAGTCACACAAATTTCACATCAAGTAAAAACAAATTCCAGACAATTTTTATTTACTGGACGTGGAAAGATAGAATTGAGTATGAATTTAAGTGTTGAGGTCATTGTACCATATAATGGAAAAAAATTGGGTTAAAAATTGAGGAACAGAGTACTAAAAATTAGAGCTCCTAAAATCAGATCTCTAAAGTTGGCCCAAGAAACACATCAAAGGAAGGAATGAAGATTTAAACATCAAACACATAAAAATGATAAAATCAATTTCAACATCATAGAACTTTAGGTTTTTAGCCTTAAGAAATAGCCTCGAAGTGATTATTGCACATCATTTGGATTTCCAATAATTCTACACTTCTTTCCTATCAATTTTCCCGATTTCAAATTCGAACAAATCACGACCAGTACAGGAAAAGGTTGACGAAAATTAATGAGTGATCAAACAACCATACAAAATAATAGAGATTTAGCAGATGATGGAAAAACTCACAAATTAGATAAAGAGAGATGTTGAGAATTTTTCCAATTCGACAAGCTTTTTGTTTCCCTGGGAAGCCTTCTCTATCTAACGCTTAATATCATTGACCATGTCTACAATTCGATTGCTTGACTCTTATCTCTCTCCCTCAATTATTTTGATTTATTCTTTCTGTTGTTTTGAGATGTGAGAGTGATATAGCAATGGTGATTGTTTATAAGCCAGCATTTTAATCATATGGTCCCACTCCAACTGGGCACAACATTAGGGATTGCGTGATTGCAAAATGCTCATTTTTGCTTGTATAATTACCACTTGTTTTTTATTCTTTCCTCGATTCCTCAAGCAAATAATTTGATTTTCAGACATTCTTTTCATTTATTTTTTATTTTCTTTCTTGTGATTTTCTAGTGTTTTTTTCACAATTTGGTTATTTTATTTATGTTCTAAATATATTTTATTTAATTTTCGAAATAATTTTTTTACTATAGCATATTTTTGGATTAGAAAAGCAATAAAATATTCTAGAAAACTACGTAGTCCTTACTATTTTAAAGTTTAAGTGGTTGGTTAGTTTGACAGAGAATTTAGTGATTGAATGAATATGTTGTTTACATTATTGATGCTTAATTGGTTATCCTTGTTAAGATTTGATTAATGTTTCGAAAAAAAAATGACACGAGAATTTGTATTTTTTTAAATGTGGCAAGCACTAGGTTATACAAATTATATCACATGAATTATGAGTTAAATGTCTGAGTCCTATCATTAATAAATGTTGCTATATCAAAATTAAAAAATATTTACAAAATTTGGCATTATTATTTAAAATAAACATTAATTATTTATTAAAAAAGATAATAAATATGATCTTTTTTGGGTCACTAATAAATACAATCGTCTATATATAATACTCCCTCTGTCCTAAATTATAAAACACTTTTAAGAAAGATTCAAGATTCTAAAATATAAGACATTTTGATAAAAATAAGGTTTCATTAATGATATTTTTTTAATATTATCTTTTTCATATATTATCTCTCTTGAATATTCTTTTACCATTGGAGTATTAAAATGAAGGATATTTTTAAAAGTTTATATTTTTTCTTGAAAAAGTAAGGTTGTAAAGTATATTTAATGAGCTTTATTAGTATCTAAGATTTTATCTAAAAATATCTTATAATTTGAGACGGAGGGAGTAATACAAAAGCTCTAATAATCTTACTATTTATGACTAATAATATGCATGCGGTTTCATTGCTTAAACTCTACAATGCAATGCACTAATTAAATATGCTTTACTTTCATTTAAATTTATTTAATACTTTCTAGCCAAAATTGTATTTAATTCCAGGGGTTGGTAGAATGCTCACTCCGCACACATTAATGAAGGTTTTTTGTTCCCCCCTATTTAATTCTCTTTCTATCTACCACTTGTCATCTTTTAAGATGAAAAAGCGTCTATCATTTTTTTGGTTTCGATAAAATTTACGTATTCAAATTTTCTATTTTTCTTCTTCTTCCCCCCCCCCCCTGTTATCTCTCTTGAGAATCTCGCCAAAGGAAAAGGATGGATGAAATTAAGGACTAGAAAAAGGAAAAAAAAAAACAAAGAAAGAGAGCTAGCTGATATAATTACTGAGACTCTTGTTTTGGGTAAAGCACATATACAATGCACAGACCATTAAGAAATAAATGCTGGTTTCAATTTTTGGAAATACTCCATCCGTTTTTATTTATAAGAGAAACTATCATTTTTAATTTGTCTTTTATGTAAGTAAAATCACATTTTTCAATGGGCATTTATTGTAAATTTTATAAACTATCTCTCATAATAATTTTATCATAGTCATAAGAAATAATTAATGAAAGCTTAGATTAACACAATGAATAAAGGGTATTATAGTCTAGTTTTTTTATTTTCAGACACAATTAATATAATTAACTGTTTTTCTTAAAGTATGTGATATGATTTTTTCCTCCTACAAATAAAAAGGAAGAGAGTATACGATACACATTGAATATGTGACATGATTTTCAGTTTCCTACAATGAAAGAGTTTTTTTTTCCCCATGAATTTTGACTTATTTAATTTTTTGAGATTTTTATGAATTAATTCCCCTTCCTTTTTTTTTCAATCCTTTTCCTTTTCATACTGTAATTAAAAAATGTTTTAAATATGGATTTGAAGTCGGCGAAATTACTTACGTGTATATATATATATATATATCTATATTAGATTTATTTTAATTTCAAGATTGGTAGTAACTTATTTAATAACTAGTGGTATTTTTTTCGGACTAGATGCAATATTTTATATCTTAAGATCAGGTTATCTAAGTAGAACTTTGAGAAGTTGTGCTGTCACGCCCTGCGTGCAGTGATGAAAGGTGTGTTGGCTGCAACGCATGATACAACAAATGTTAGCCACGACCAACACTATTAGCCGTGACAGATTGTGTCAGTTTGGGCATTTTGACTTCATTTGACCCCATTTGACTTGTTTTCAACCCTAAATAATTTTTCATGCATTCCAAAGATTTATTAGTCTAATTTGTAAGGGTAAAATTATCTTGAAACTTGTTATTGGAATTGAAATGATTTTGGGATCCCAATTTTAAATGGAATTTTATACTTATATCCATTTCTCTTGAAATCTTTTACTACAGTTATACTGTGGTAAACCTTTGTAAAGATTACTTGTGTTTTAATTACCATGGTAGAATTTAATAAATGGTTAAGTGTATGAAGTGGAGTATTATTCTCTTCTATCATAAACAAATATTAACTTTGATCATTAATTGATCAAAATATTATAGAAAAGGACTAAGACTTATATAGAATTTTTTGGTCTTTTTCTTTAATTTTTTGGGGTCTTTTTCTTTAACTTTTGAGGTCTTTTTTTTTTTCTTGTTTGTAATTTTCCAGTCAGATAATAGTCAAAGTCAATTTTCATTAACAGTAGGGTAATATTACACCGTCTTTAAAAGCTGAAAGGAAACATCAAATAAAAAATAAATTTATGATTCTAGATGCTTTGAGCTTATAGCTATCTTAGGGTGAAATTTCCCTTCAAGCATTAAATATATGTACATTGTTGTGAGCTAAATCTCTACGTACATAACTTCAATCATTAATGACCAAAGGGATACAATGTATCCATATTAAATAAAGAATATACATTTTCCAAAATTCATCTATATTGGATGAATGTTATTATCAAGACCCAAAATTTGAGTCACAACCAACGATTAGGTTAAGCTAATTTAATCTCACTTAGCCTAGCAAACCTCAACTGGTTAGCTCCCCCACACAAAAGAATCTCATAAGAAATTTTTTTTTCTTCCAATTTTTAACCTTTCATACTAGATTCAGATGTCAAAAAATGATAAATCAAATTGGAACACAAGCTTTGTACGAAACCATGATTATTATATTGGACAACATTACATCTTGACTCTAACGCCACCATAATAGTCACAACGTCACGGAACTCCATAATACTATTCAGCTATGCATTTGCAGTCTATTCTCTTTATAGGAATGATAGCTTATAATAAAGCACTTTAACAATTGATCACTCATTAAAAAAAAAAATAAAGAAAGGAGCAAGTCTAACACGGAACAATGAGAATATAAATAACAAGGTGAGCGGAAGAGAAGCAACGTCACACAAGAGTTTCTTCACAAATGATTTTCAAGGAGATAAATAAATGGCTCCATGTTCAATATCCACATTTAAAAAAATTTCATGTTGAGAGGGAGAAAATTTTTTTCCAAATAATTATAATGAGTGAATCAAAGATCATATGTAATAACTCTTGGCACCCAATCTTTCAAATTAAGAAAAATCCGGCCACAACATTCCATCTTGTCATTCAGTCGCAGCATTCAATCTTGTCATTGTTCAATCACAACACTCATATGAAACTACCATGTCATTAACATTCAATCACAACAATCTTTCAATCGACGCTCATCACCAATCTTGGTGGGTAATAAACCATCCTACCTACAAGTATAATATATATATATATATATATATATCTTTAATATACACCGGTGAGGCATAACTGTCTATACATCTCCGTAATATACACAGGTAAGGCATAATCGTCCCACCTGCAATATAATAACTATATGTATACATATATAATATACCCCATCTTTGAATTTGGTTTCATTTTGTATAGAAAATCTATACACTTGCTAGGAAGGTATCGTACGGAAAATGCAAGGTTCTATAAATTGATGAGAAGGAAAGGAAACGGAAGAAGAGATAATAGAGACAAAAAGTTGTGAGGGTTGAGGCAGGTAGAAGAATGAAAGAAAATGATGAATGAGTCTCGGGTTTATCACCCACTAGATCAAATGTACATGTATCCTGTTATATATTATTTTTTATGTAGAAATCAAACAAATTTTTATTTATTGAGATACTTAGCAATCCTATATTGGATTTCCATAAAATAAATTATAGAATTTTAAATTTTAAATTTTATTTATTTTAAATATACTTCAATTTCTTTTGTAATTATTTTATATTTACGAGTGTGTGTGGGGGGCAAGAGGTTGAGGAAATTATTTGTTTATATACATTTAGTTTTCAAATTCTTTTGAGGATCATTATCCAACAAATAAAGTCCTTATACAACTACAATATCTTAAATGATTAGAGATTAGGATAAAACAAATTTGATAAAGAAATAAACAAAATTATTTTATTAAGTTGTCAATAATGATTAATATATAAATAACTAATATTCTACATTATTTTTTCCTTGAAGATATTATAGTTAATTTTAATGTAAGCTCTTCAATTTAATAACTCAGTTCATGAATGTAATTAGGAGAAAGCGAATGGCCAAATCATGATGGGTAGATTTAGAAAGCCCCATACTTAGGTTCCATAATTGAAATAGTTGAGAGCTTATGCACATGCCAAAATGTATGTATGTATGTGTCTATATATATATATATAAGAACATTTATAACTTTTTATTGGACGTCTATGATTAAATAATGTGCCTCGCTAAAAATCTTATATATTAGAACCAAAATACTCATTGGAAGAAAATCTAGTGAAAGAAAAAAGAGTATATAATATTAAAATATTATTGAACTTGCATAATTGGAGAAACTATTTCTGGAAACCTCAATGAGACAGAATGATGAGTAAGGGGGGAAGTTAGGAAAATGACAATTAGGAACCTTGTGAATGTATTGATGATAATTAAGGACTTCAAATTATTGAAATGTCATGAAACAACAATGATTTTTATTTAAAATTAAAAAATAATTATTGAAATAACCAATGAAAGATATATGGTGCAAAAGCCCATACAAATATTTAGAATTATTAGAATATAAAAAAGTCTCACATTTAAAGATTAGAAATAGATCATAAATATATAAGCTTAGAAAATATCTAACTCAATGACTTAAGCTATTTTGGTGGAGTATACTATCCTTAAACATACTTAATATAAAAAATCTAACATGATATCAAGAGCCATTTGGTCTGGAACAAAAAAAAAAAAAAACAGAGAGATAGAGAAGAAAACAAAAAAAAAGAATGAAAGATGAAAAAAAAAAAAAGAGATTAAAAGAAGAAGAAGTAGTAGTAGAAAAAATATTAGAATATAAAAGAAGTCTCAATATCTAAAGATTAGAAGATAAATTACAAATATATAAGTTTAGGAAGTATCTAACCAAACGGTTTAAGTTATTTTGGTAGAGTATATTATCCTTAAATATACTTAATATAACAAATCTAATAAGAATCATGCTCAGGGTCTCTCAAACGATGTAATCTCAATGCTCCAGAACACCAAAGAATAACCCTTGTTAAAAAGAAATAGATTCTTATGAAAATCATTTTGTTGGCACCTATAATTTTCTTCAATTTTTAATTTGGTACCTCTATTTTTTTTTTTTACCCCCACCTTTAATTTTTCTCCGTTAAACATATTATTCCCTGTTGATTGGAAAATTAGCTTGGGGACATACGGAGAAAAAGATGCCGTTAAATCCAAAACATTAAGGGAAAATTTGAAGACGCCCACGATTTTGAAGGTAACGTTCTCCTTCCCGCCATTGAAGAATTCCGCGACCAGCTTTCTCCTACTACTAGTGAAAACATTTTGGATAGCATACTTGTGAAAACATGTCAGTACGTCCCTTCTTTCTCTTGCTACTTATCAGAAATAAGATGCCACTGAAAGTTTGCATCTCTAAGAGATAATGATTTCCAAAAGCAAGGAAAAGCAACAAGGAAACCTCAATATTGCCTCCTTTAAGTTGGATAATTCACCAAAATTGTGAAGATTTAATTCCCTACAAAGACAAATTCAGGCAAAAATGGAAGAATTATGTAGTTGGTCAAAGTGGCCAGAAGCATAGTTCATCCACAAAGCACGGAACAAGCACTAAAAAAAAATTGACTTTTAGTTGCAACAAAAATCACCATTAAAAGTATTAATATAAACTCACCATTAAAAGTTTTTAGTAGTGACAAAAAGTCACTAAGAGAGCTTCTATTGTTGATTCTATTGGTGGCAACATAAAAAGTTATCATCGAAAGTGGCCAATCAGCAGTGACTTTGGTCACCACTAAAGGTTTGAAAATATCACCACTGAACATATGTCACCACTAAAGATATCTAGAATCAGCGGCGACATATATTGCTGTTGAAGACTTCAATTTGTAGCAACTATATGTCGCCACCAATTATGTTCCCACATGCGGCAACTTCATGTCGCTGCTGTAGGTTGTATTCAATGGTTGAAGGGTTCATTCAAGCATCCACATTCAGTGCTCATTAGGGGCTAGGAGCAATCTTAGCCCTCTATTTCAATCCAAATTGATCCCTATCATCCATTTAAATTAATTTTTAAATATTTTCAGTGTCATATTTATTAAAAATTAAAAACTAAAAAAATTTTTAATATTAAATCTGGACTATTTAGAGTATATTTAAAATGATTAATTTATAAAATAATATTTTTTTAATATTAAAATAAGTCATCTAAATTATATATGAACTATCTAGAGTGTATCTGGACAATTAAATTATAAAATTATAAAAATTTTAATATTAAATTGGACTACTAGATCAAATTTATATTGGCCAGATTGATAATGAACATATTTATTAAAATTTTTAATTTTGTATATTTTTTATATTAATAAATATAATATTAAAAATATTTTAGAATTAATTTAAATGGACAGTAGAATCAATTTTGACTAAAATGGAGGGTTAAGATTGCTTATAACCCTAATGAGCATGCCGTACTCATCACTTGCAAATTGGTACATCCAGTAGCGACTGATGCAGTTGCTGAAAGTGTTATTCTACAAAGACATTGAAGGTCTCATTTAGTGACGTCACAATAATGTTTCCATTTGAGAATAACGTTGAAACTATTGACAAACTTTTTTTAGAAAATAAAATTGCAAATTGAAACATCGATAAGGATGTGATTAAAATTGTTCAAAATTAAACATTGAAGGATTAATCGAAATTGAAACCTATAATATAATTAGAATATGATAGTATCATGTAACATTGTTAACCATCCAAAATAATCATAAAAGAAAGTTAATCTTTAAGAAAATAATATAAATATCTAGTGGTTCAACTATAAATGCACATCATATCTAGTAAACTAAGTCGACTGATAAGTCTGTGGAACAACTAAAGGAGCAAGAGATATGGATGCATGATGAGCATGAGAAGTTCTCATATTATGATTTTCCAGGAGAAGGTTTTTCTTTATTTTTTCAATGCAACTCAAGAAATGCACACGCTTTATCTACATGCATGTAGCTATACTAAATTAGTTTAAACATCAATCTCATCACAAACAATTGGCCTCTTTCTCTATAGTTCCTCCGTTTGAAGACGTTGTCCAATGTTGGTATTCTTCCTTTCTCTTGTTTCCTCTCAAGTCTCTACTCTGAATTGTCGCTTATCCTCCTTCTTGTTCATGCTCCAGCTCAAGCTTTTCGGCAATGCTGATGTAACTGCGAGGAGCCGTACTAGCAAAACGAAGAACAAAGCTTACTTGTTTTAAATCAATGGACATAAAACCCCTCTTTCCACCACCAAAAAAAAAAGAAAAGAAAACAGTTAATTAGGGATAGAATTTTCCATTGCTAATCAATAAAAATTCTTCTCTCAGTAAAAATAGTGTCATTATTTCATTTGTAACGGAATTAGTATAGAATTGCATTATATCACTAATTAGCAAGGAATAGCAATGGAACATTTATGTTACTAAATAAGAATAAGCTACCATGTCACTTGGTGGACTAGTGTCATTTCACTGCTACATTGTTGTTACGTCATTTGTCACTGTCATGCATATATTATTAACTTCAAATGTGCTTTGTCCAAACTTAAACTTGCAACCTCACACCACCTTGTGTCATTGCACCCATCTCACTATTAGTGAGAGTTGAAAGGAATTTTCAGTCTTAATTAATAAATTAAATATATAGTATTTAACCCAACCCACACCCTATATCAATAAATATATTATTTAAATTACTTCTTTATTTAACATTATATTTATTTATTAACAAGGTAAAATGAATTTATATATAATAATTATTTCTATTATATTATATTTTAAAAAATTATTTTTATAAGAAATTTAATATTAATATGGTAAAATATTTTCTTATGGTTATATATTATATAATATATATACTATATATGATTTTTTTAAATAAAAATAATTAAGTATACAATTTAAATTAATAACAATAATATATGAATAATTTGAAATAAAAAATTATATTAAATTATAATTTTTTTAATTATTTATTTTTAACAACAATAAATTATTAAATAAAGCATATCTAAATATATATTATAAATTATAACATAAAATTAAAAATTATTTGAGAAGAAATTAGCAGCAGAATTATGATAGCAAGGTATGTGATGGAATTTTTCTTGCAAATTCTATCACACAATTAGAAAAAAGTATCCTAAAATTAGCGATGGACTTTTCCATTGATAAATTCCATCACTAAATTATTTTTAATGAATTAGTAGTGGAATAATGATAGAATTTTAGCAACATAAACATTTTCTTGCAAATTTAGGGACGGAATTAGCAATAGATTAACACTGAATTTATTCCCTTGTTAATTTTCTGTCTTTTCTTGTAGTGTTCTGGTGAACTAAAATTGGCTTGTTGGATGATCATCGGATTTCTAGTGATTGGAGATTGTCTAGTCACACAAACAAAGATCGCTTGCTGAGATCCCAAATCACCCAATCCCCCCAGACACAGTGTGACACAAAGCCTGTTGCATTAGGCCTTCACCTTTTCAATTTTCTAGTTTCACTTTGCCATCACCTCCATGTCCCTCAAGCAATTTTTCAATGTACAAGGGCTAACATGTTTTACACAAGAAACTTGAAGGAGGGAATGAAAAGGAAAAAAAAAACATAACGGCGCCAAATTAAAAATTAAAGAAAACTATAAGTACTAACAAAATTATTTTCCCTTATATATATAACATGCTAACTCATGGGTTGGGTGATTTAGCCCGTGGCAGGCTCAGGCTAAGTGGTGCAAGTTGAGAAAGGCCAACTCTCAACATAGCCCCCACTTACCCAAACCGAACTCACCCACTTTTAATAGCTTCCCTATCTGTAACAAAATCAATTTTGATTAAGTTTCATAAATCATAAAATAAATATTAAGAAAACAAATGTTATTCTTTTTCATGTAAATGATAAAATATTATTATAACTAGCAACTTTGATCGGCTAGTGAGTGATTATTGGATAACTTATTGTTGGCAATAGCACTGTAAGTAACTAAAAAAGCATTACATTTGTAAGTAACTCATACATTTTGGATGGATATTTATAACTTATCATGCTGTTTCAATTTAAAACTCGGCTATGTGAAAAACACATTCATCATTAATCTTGAATACACTAGTTGAGCTGTTAATTTTTAACAGAGAATTATAAATTTGGGAAATATTTTATAAATAATAGTATTTAAATAATTAAATATTAAAATATTAATATTTTAAAAAATATTACTAAAAAGCATTATTTTTAAATTACTTATTGGCATTATGTTGTGTTGTCAACAATGGTGAGTCCAATTATCACCCCGTAATCGGTCAAAGTGCTCAGTCAGATTGAAATTTTAGTCTTTTCACTATTACTAAAAAGATATAAATGATTGTTAATTTTGTCTACAAATGATGGCTTTATTTTTCTGTTATTTGAAATCTCCCCAATAAATGATAGTTATTTCCCCATCATTTAAAAGTAATACTTTTTGGCCTCTTTTGTAAGGCAGCAAAAAATAAATGACAGGTATTTCAAATACTCATATTTTATTCTTGAATATAAATAATAACTAAATTATTTATTTGTCATTTATTGTTACACCCTAGTCCTAAGGGTGTGATCAGCATAGAATATGAGATAAATTTATATTCTATAAGCCTTAATTATCCAAACATAAGCTATAATAGCAATAGATAAATTATATTGATCAATAAATCATATAATATATATAATTATAATATTCATAAAGTTTTAAACATTCGATAGAAATTTCAATAGAGCCTCCCCTGAAATTAGGACATCCCAAAATTTCTATAGTCAATAAACCTGTCAGCCAATTTAGAAAAGGAGTTTAGCTCCACACCAATAGATTACATGATAACAAAATACGATCAGAATTTAACTATGGTATACGCGGAGCACTAACTACCAATGTATAATATAATGAATATTTACATTAAAATAAATGATTGAAGCATGCTTCCACTATCCAAAAAGCAATAGAACCCCTCATTGATTAGTAGGAGGTGTAGGGTCAACTACATTCTTTGAGACCAAAGAAATTTTGTTGTGATCAGCATCCCAATAAAAATTATAGATAAAACATGTAAAAGTAATAATTAATAAAATTTAGTTTGTAACAAATCAAGGGAATATTAAAATCCATATTTTGCTAACAATAAATGACAAAGTTGCTCAACAGTATAACTATGAACTGAGCCAATAATTTTGGAGTTTTATAGGTTATCAAGAATTGTACAACTCATAAAAATATATTAAAGGAATTCAATTAATGAAAAAAATGTTTGTGAAGAACTAATATAAACAATAAATTTTTAAAACCAATATAGGAGGGGGTTTACCATATAAAATCATATACAATCAAGTAATAGTTTGTTTAATAGAATAAATTTTAAAATAATAAGTTTCTAAAATTCACTTTTAATAGAACTTTATCATAATGATTAACAAGTATGGACACACAGTTCATGAGGGTAAATAACTAACATGCATAGATATACAATCCACGAGGGTAAGTAACTAACAAGCGTGGCTTAAAGCCACAAAAAAATCAATCAAAAACCACTAAAAAACCATGAAACAGCACAGGCACGAAGTCCACGAAACACATGTGAGTATGATGCTCAAGAATATCCATCCCTCCGTTCCATATGCGTTGGCTTGCGCACAGGATTAGCATCTCCTACAAGCACCCTACTAACTAGGTATACTATGGCACGTCAATGGCTAATGGAACTGCCGTTAGCATCTAGTGTTTTGAATTTAGTCTCCTTAATTAAAATTGACTGTGCATTGAGTTAAAATATAATATTCAACTATCATATTTTTCTTTTTAATTTTCTCCATGCACGAATCACCGTTTTTTAATAACTATAATATAAATCATAAAATTTAACAACGAAAATGTTTAGAATAAATATTCTATTAATAATGTCTAAAATATTCTTTAACAATAGCATAATTTTAATGAATATAAAGCAAATTCTATAATAACTAACTAATATAAAGTTAGATAAGTAAAAAGAATTGTAGTGATCCTAAAATTAAAAATTTACAAGAATATTATACAACTTATAAATTAAAAGATAATGTGAAATTTTAAATAAATAAATTTTATAAGCACTTTGTAAGAAATTATTTGGAACATTCCCACTCCTTTGAAGGTTTCCAAAATTCTAAATCTTGCATCTCTTAACTTTCTCTTTAATTCTAATGATACTCCTAATTTCTTGACAAACAAGTTCATAATTTTAAATCATTTATTAAGTAATTTTTAACACTTGGTGAACATTCAAATTCGATTCCAACAACATCACAACCTAAACTATACAATCATAAATTCATTATCAATTAGCTAATTTATTAAACAATCTAACTCAAACAAGAGAAAATATTTGCACCTCTTTTGGTACCGTCTAAAACTTAATGAATGCTACAACCATCATTTACTTAACAGAATTTACCTTAGGTACTTTAGGATTTCAATTTAATGACTGAAATCATACTATGCATGTCCATCAAAAACTAACAATATGAAAATTGAACAACTTACATTCTGTCAAATTCGGCTCTTAGACATCTCAAGCGTAACACAAGTATTACCGATAAACACCAAACAATCATACATATACTTCACTAAACTTCTATATAGAAATTACCATTTTAATTTAACCAAATCACTCCTTTAAGTATTTCAACAATCCCAAATATATAATTGAGTCAAATAAACTATTTGACAAAGCTCAATTCATCCTTATTCCTCCTTGAACCCATCCGCAATCATAAATAATAATAAATCATATTAATTATTTATGCATTCTTTGAACTTATAAGTATTATACCAACTTCTAGAAATCCTTGCTCCTAATTTAGTATTTTCAAATTCCAATCAACATCTCAAGCTAATATTTACACATATACCTCCAGGATATGAAATAGAAATTTAACAACATTCATCCGCTAAATCCTTCACTTAAGCATTTTAACAAATACCTTGAGTATATGCAAGTTTGATCCACAATAAGCATCCAATATTATCTGTCACACCCCAGTACTAAGAGTATGTCTGGCATGGAATATGAGGTAAACTCATATTCCATGAGCCTTGGACTAACTAAAGATTGAGCTGAAATATCGATAATTAGTTTATGCATATAAATTTGAAGTTTGTTTGTAAAAGATAAATAATTTATAGAAATTTTTGCAGAATCTCTTTTGGAACTTTGGACCTCTCAAAAATTTTCACAATAGCAAAACCTGTCAGCCAATCTAGTAAATGAGCCTAGCTCCACACCAACAGATCATATATATTAGCAAAATAAACTAGGATCTAGCCATGGTATACGTGAAGCACTACGTTACAATTTACATAAAACAATACATTTATATGAAAATATCCAAAACTGCTTCCACTGTCCAAAAACGATATTGTCCCTCAATTAACAATCATTAGACATGGTCATCTACAATATCTAAGACCAAAGAATTTTCTGATGAATGATGTTTCAATGAAATTATATTTAAAATATAAAGATTAATAACTAATAAATTTAATTCAAAATAACTTAATGAAATAATGAACTATATATTAAGCTAACAATAAATAATGAGTTTTCTAATAATATAACTGTGAAATTTAAATAATGCTATAGAATCATATAAATGTATTAAAATTTATACTACCCATAAAATAAATTAAAAATTTCAATAATAGGCAATTCAATAAAGTACTTTTAGAAAATTAATAGAGAAGTGATAAATTTTAACTTAAATTCAGGAGGGCTTTATCATAATGAATAACAAGCGTAGACACACGTCCACGAGGGTAAATAACCAACCAAGCATGGATATATAGTCCACGAGAGTAAGTAACTATTTAAGTATGGTTGAAAGCCACGAAACAAGCATGGTAGAAGCCACAAATCAAGCGCAAGCATAAAACTCATGAAAAACAAGCATGAGTACGATGCTCACAAATAATCGTCTCTCCGTTCACGTGCATTGGTCCTCGCATGGGGCTAGTACCTCTTACAAGCACCCTGCTAGTTGAGTGCATATCATGGCATGCCAAGGGTTAACGGGATTGTTGTTAGCATATGGGTGTTTTGAAATTAGTTTTCCTTAATAAAATCAAGCATGTAGGGAGCAAGAAAATAATTGGAAAATTTTCTCTTTCAAACAACATAACCATCAGTTTTTTTTGGTCCAAATTTATCATTATTTCCTCAATACATGAATCATTGCATTAAAAGTTTTATATCAACAGAAAATTCAGTAATGAAACTACTTAAAAAAATATATATCATTATCATATATACGGTTCAATCATTACTTATCAACAAGATATAAATCACCAGTAAATTAAGGCGTTTTCAGTAATAAAACAATTATATCAAATAGGATTAATAATAATATTTGTACATTTTATAAAGAAATAATAGTAAAATTTAAATAAAGGATTTTATAAACACTGTACTAAAAAATTATTCGAAATGTTATCCACCCACCTGAGAGTTTTTAAGAATTATAAAACCTCACTCTCTCAAATTCTCACTTACTTTAGTAATTCTCTAAATATTTAAGCAATAATTCAACAATCCTCTTGTCATACAAATTTTGCTCTTTATAATAAACAAGCAAAATTAACATTCAAAATTTATAATATTTCCTAAAATTTCTCATTATTCCCCTAAATTTTCACTAAATCTATAACAATTTCTATCAAATAATCAGCAACACAGGGAAAATTTAACTACCACCGTTGACACAATTTTTATTCCAAACTTAACAAAATCTTCATTATCATTTACTCTTAATAATTTTCCTTTAGGTGCTGTAAAATTTTACTAGGTAAATCAACTTTATAATTTATATGGAAATTATATGCTTTCTCAAGTAGTAAATATAACTCCTCTAAACTCTAATATGAAAATTAACCAATTTTACTCCCACCAACTTCTTCTTTCAAGCATTCATGGGGGCATTTATCATTGACCAAAATTATTAAAATGAGAATCCAAGCAATTTCAATAACTTTCAAACTTCCAATCCACAACCAAATTTATTCACCATCATAACGAAACAACATCCAACATTAATCGAAATTACACCTTAATTCCTTCTAAAATTTCTAGATAGCAGCAACAAAATATAGGTGTAGCATCAATCAGCCGAGAGGAAGTAAAAATGATGATTCGGTGCTGCTATAGAGATCGAAGAGGAAGGAGAAAAATAAAAACAGCCACTCACCTCACCTGAAACAGCAGTGCCGTCACCATAATCAGCACCAAAACGACGCTGCAGAAGGAAAGGAGAAGGACTTCACTCTGCTACACTAACGAGAAGAAGGATGAATAATTGCCAGCCAGCAAAAGAGATAATTCAAGCTACCATACATACTCGAACTTCCAGCTGTGGAAGGGGAAGAAAAGAAAAGAGATAAACACGCACGCACATCTGTCATCACAAAATAGCAAGGAAACGAAGAGTAGATTCACCAATCAATCTGGAGAGAAACGGACGAACAAGAGAGGGGGAGGGAGCGAACAACTTTCCAGCAAGGAGAAGACATGCACGCTAACGGCAAAGCTGAAGTCGGTGCAACAGAAAGAGAAGAAAACAGAGAGCAAATGCGGAACGCTCTCACTCCCTTTCTGTAAATCTAACCGACAAAGAGGAAGGGAAATTAAATAAAGAGGACCGTGTGAAAAAATACAGAACAAGACCAAACCTTGTGGAGAAACTTACATAATACACCCAACCAGAATTTTTAATTTTTTATTATTGCTATTATAATTTTTTTTTTTTTTACAAAAGGAAGGGGCACTTTAGTAGTTCTTCCATATAAAGAAAAATAAACTAATCTTTAGTTTAAGATTTGAATTTTAGATCTTAGTAAAGTAACCGGTATAATTTTACTAAGTCAAGATTCCTCATGTGTTTAACTAAAAATAATTAAATAAAATATTTAGTGGGGAAGAAAATCATTTAATTTAAATTTTTAGATCATTACATTATCCAAAACAACACCTAATTCTTCATTCAAACATTTTCATAAACATCTTGAAAGCATTCACTTTCAGCTCACAATAATATTTTAGCCATTTAATCAACTTCTCACATAAACATTATCATCAATATTCAGCTTAGCACCACTAAAATTATGCACGACATCAACCGAAATACCACTTAATTTCACAAAAAAAAAAAAAAATCTCGACAGCAACTCAGAGAAATAGGTAAGCAATCGGTTTCAAGGAAGAAGAAGCATGATTCACATTGCTATTAAGGTCATACTCATGTAAGAAGAAAGAATCAACACCTTACCTCAACCAAAGCACAACAAAAACTGCACACCATACTTCACGGACAACACCAAGAAGAGAAGAGCTTCAGCTTGGCTGCCCCAAGAGAAGGAGACAAAGCTGAAATCGCAGACCCAAAAGAGAAAGGATTTAAGCTAGTAAGCATACACACAT